>NW_010408618.1:46597-47899 GCF_000710305.1 Buceros rhinoceros silvestris | reverse complement strand
AGCCTGTCCAAAGAAAGGCAGCAAAGCTGGTAAAGGGTCTAGAGCACAAGTCCTTTGAGAAGTGGCTGAGGGCACTGTCTGGAGAAAAGAAGGCTGAGGGGAGATCTTATTGCTCTCTACAACTACCTGAAAGGGGATTGTGGTGAGGTGGGGGTCACTCTCTTTTCCAAAGTAACAAGCTATATAGCATGAAAGAAAATGGTCTTGAGTTGCGCCAGGGGAGGTTTAGTCTGGATATTAGGAAAAATTTCTTTGCAGAGAGGGTTGTGAAGCGTTGGAACAGGCTGCCCAGGGAGGTGGTGGAGTCCCCATCCCTGGATGTATTTAAAAGATATGTAGTCATTGTGCTGAGGAGCATGATTTAGTGATGGTTTGGCAGTGCTGGGTTAACAGTTGGACTTGGTAATCTTAAAGGTCTCTTCCATCAAAAACGATTCTGATTCTTTGACCACAGAGTGGTGTTCCATGTCTTTCCCTTCTTGTAGCCCTCCATACTCTTCTCAGAGCCCTGAAGGCATCCCTAGTAGGCAGCTCTTCTGCAAAATACCCAAGCAGGTTGGTTAGATTAGCTCCTCCTATCTTCAGTCCCTTTTAAAATATGTTCATGACTGATAGAACAGTAACTGACGTGTTTGTTGTAACGTTGTAACCGTGATAGTGTAAGGGCTTAGGAGAGATAATACAGTGAAACTGCCTTGTAGGAGACTTTCAAGTGAATAATAATTTTGATTAAACCGGAGATCGCCTCCCACTGTGTTTTACCAGTGAGTCTATTTTAATCCTGAAAAATAATGAACCCGTAGAGAAGCCCTTAAGTGTAACCAGTGCCATTTGTTGTGTCTTGGTCCAGAAGCATGTCATTTCTTTTAAAGGAGATGCCTTTATTTTGGCTGAAAACCCGGAGGTTTTGTTTAAAAGTCCTGCAGTGCCCTTGTTTAGGTAGCAAGTTTTTTTTCTTGCAGTGTGTTTCATCATTTCTGCTCTCATGCATCATTTTTCAAATCTTCCCTCATCAAATTACCACAGCTCTGGGGCTCCTGAAGAAATGAGAGTAATCACTCGTTGGAGTTAAATGTTTCATATTTTATTAGACACTGCATGCAATATGCAGCACAGAGATCTCGTACGAAGCCTGCCAGATCTTTATATCACTCTCTTATACACCTGAGTGAATCAGTCGAGACAAAGTTTATTTCGTTACAACTTCTGTGTTGCAAAGGTGATGTGTTGTATTGTGTCAGGGAGGCTTTGTCTTGGCAGCTGCCAGGAATGGCCTCACCTGTGTCTAGGCATGAGGGAAAG
>NW_010408618.1:30142-46506 GCF_000710305.1 Buceros rhinoceros silvestris | reverse complement strand
AGAGAGACAACATGAAATCATGTTGTGTTGGCAATGTCCATCTTTTCTTACCAAGAATGAGATAATACAAAAGAACTGAGGAGAGGCCCACAAAAGCACAGACCTTTCCAGTGCATCCTGATATGGACAGCAGTCCTCACCTGAAGCTTCAAACAGCTCTAAAAGGGAGCTTTGTTTCCTCATTCAGGGCTCAGTCAGCCATGCTAAACAATTAAAATGGTCTATCTAAGTCTCAGAAAGCTGTCAAGAAGGTAGGAGTTTGGCCTTAAATTTTATCACTGGGAGTTTTTTCTGGTCTCAGCTTTCAAAGGCTGAGGTGTCATTAGAGAATTTATGGGGGTACAATGGACCGCAGTTTTTGCTGTTGAAACACAGATTATTGAGAAGCCTGAAAGAACTATCTCAGAAATAAACTGAAGAAGTGCCCACAACCAGCAACTCACAAAAGCAAGGAGAGAAAGTAATGCTAGCTACAAACACCTCATCTTTCGTGTTGGTTTTGAAGGATCTGCTCAGGAGTTACTGGGAAGTGATGTTGTTGCTCCAAAGGGAATGAGGCTCTTTCCCATGTTTACTTCTGGTTTTGGATGTATTCTTTGATTTCCAGATCTGTTCTTCTTTATCTCTTGGGTAGAAGACAAAAAAGGAGAAACACTGTAATAGCCATGTGGAATGTATTTATTGAAACCCTGATCTCCTGAGAGATACAGAGGAAACCATGCAAGCTGCCTTGCCAAAAAAAAAGAAAGAAGAATAATAAGTTGCAACAGAGCAGGAAGTTCAGCAATAACAAAACAAAACAAAACAAAAAAGACCACAACTATAAAATTCAGAACGAAAACAAAGAAACCACATGAAATACCTTTTCCAGCACAGAAGAAGAAATAGAAAGAGAAAGAACAATCATAAAGGAGATGATATATTAAAAGTGACCTTAAACATAATGTTGAATCTGTACCACCACACTGGGTTGCTTGGGACCTGTGTTTTGCGACATTGGTACATTAAGCTCCAGATATTGCCTTGGAAACCTGAGTTAGCATTTTGTGCTTGGACAACATTGTCTACATCATTGGTTCTGAGGTGCGATGTGTGCTAGTGAGAGGGTGAGCATTTTTCTCTTTGTACACTTCCCAAGTTCTCAGTCCTTTGCCGCGGAGAACACAGTCATCATTGAATTGCAGCAGGCTGCTTGAGGTGTATGTTGCCAGTGTCATTAACAAATAGTGTAATCCCGAGTGCAGGTCTGAACTGGGAAGCTGGGAACCTGCCTGTTCTACCCAGGCATGCCCTCAGCCTGTTGCCTAGGCACATTCTGCTACCTCCTTAACAGGATGCATGAAACACACAGAAACACATATCAGCAAGTCGTGTGTGTGTGTGTGTGTGTGTGTGTGTGTATATATATATATATGAACGCATGAAGTGTTATATTTTTTGCTGCCTTGATGTTTACTGCAAGTTGTTTCTATTAGTGGAAAACCAAATTGCATAACCATTTTGATTTTTATTTTAAACGTAGTACTCTCTGGAGGTGAGCAATAATCAGGAGACACCATAGCTACAAGGCATTGTCTAGATATTGCAAATCTCAGCAGCCATCAGATCATGCCCTCCTGCAGCCTGATCCACACTCCTACCTGTGCTAGTACCAGCTGGAGCGGATGCCATGCTCCAGTGAGGTGGCACTGGAGCCCATCTATGCTGTCACACCTGGGCACAACAGGGAACAGAACTCCTTCAGGTGTTTCACCCAGCGTGAACAGCTGAAAGGTCTTCCCCGTAAGAACTTCCATTTCCAATGTCAGTTCCATAATCAAACAGGAAAATATAACCAGCCATTTCACAGCTGAGGTGACATTGTCACTGACAACAAATGTGCAGTGGGCAAAGATAGGGGCTGGTTTTGGGAAAGTTGCTGACTCAGTGGGTAGAGACACAATGCTATTTTAACTAAAATTTTAACAGTTCATCCTTTTTTGAAGCATTTGAAATATACATTGTGGGCAGGTGTCTCATTTATGTGAAGGGGTTTTAAGGAAGTCTGCAGCTTTGCAGGTCTTCCTCTCTGCTTTGCTGGGCAGGCTGAGACCCAGTCTGGCACATTTCTTTCTGCGGGACGAGCACCTAAACCCAGGATATTGTATTGGAAAGCTGAGCTGCCTTATACAGCAGCACTGTATAATGCTTTCCAGAAGAATAAAAGGGCACCAACGGTGAAGCTGTGCAAATAATATGATGGATGCACAGGTATCTTTTTCGTCTATGTTTGTATGACAGCTCATGCACAGAAAAGAAACCATGCTAAAGCACATTATTATGGTTGCTATATCGATCAAAATGTAGGAAATGTCACAATGAAGATTTCCTGTATGCTTTTAGTTCTGTTGCTCTCATACCTTCCTTGTGGAGCATGCACAGTTTTAAGATAATTTTCCCATATACCTATGCCTCATTAAGTGCACAGTGAATGAGGCATTTTTTTTTTCTAGCTAGTAGTGGAGAAACAGCGAGCGCTTCCAGCTTAGGTCTTAGTCCCTGAGCCACCCAGCCCATCTTCACTTTGGAATCAGGGATTTTTCTCCATACTTAGAGTCCAGTTTCTTGCTTTGAGCTTCTCATGCTGGCTCTGCTCGGTCTACCACTATTACTGCAGCCTACAAACATAGCCAAGAAAAAATACCTAAGCAAAACCCAGGCAGCATTGGCATGAGAACAAACAGTTACAAACTTCCAACAAAGACATTTAGGTTGTAATTTAAAGAAAGATGCTTAAACATCAGAAGAAGCAGTGGCCTTCTACCCAGACAATGGTCAAAGAAGATGCAGGTGAATGAGATCCCAGATGAGCAAGCATATATGTGGTGCCTCCAAGAGTTAGGGTCCCTTTCATTCCTGTGAACGCTCATCCCTTACTCTTGTCTCAGCTGAAGCATTTTCTTTGGTCTCATCAGGTCCCTTCCATCTCAAGCAGGGTGAGGGGAGGTGCCAGGGTCCATGATGCAAGGCTGGGTGGAGATTAGCTTTTTTGGCTTGTATCTAGTGTTCAGGGCTCTGAGTCTCTGGGCATGGCAGGCAAAAGGAAGAGCTTCGTTCCTCTGCTGGACTTTGTCACTCAGTCACTGAAGGTGGATGGACAAGGGACCCAAGAGCTCTGCAGGTGTGAACACACTACGATGTGTGCAGAACAGGTGTTGCGTTAATGGTCTTCATGATTTCAGCTGATAAAATCAAGGCCTCCCCTCTGTAGAAGTGTTTTCTTTAAACTTACGAGGTGCACAAATTTGGGACCAATTTCACAGGGTGGCAGAAAGCAAATGCACAGGGTGAAAGCAGTCTTACTCAGCTTGTCAGATCTTTCCCAAAGGTGACAGCTCAAGATGCCCAGAGCAAAGGCCTCAGGAATATTTTTTTTAAGAAAAGGAAAGCAACATATCTTCCCTAGTTCTGTAATTTTAAATACCTGCCATTTCTGCGCGTGCAGAAACAAAAACTGCAGAAACCTGATGCAAACATCTAGTACAAGTAAATGTCAGTCCAGGCCATCAACATTTGGTTTATAAGGAACTGAAAACAGGTTATTACAATGGGAAGTGTCTGGTGGCCTTAATAATGTGTGGAGCTACCAGCCCTACTTGTAATATTTAATTTCACTGTTCCAAAGCCTGTTGTGAGTGCTCTGTATCCTTGCTGCATGTCCCGTCATGTTACACACCAGGAAACTCCCTCACTCTATATGATCAAGACACCGAAATGGACATACACATGCATATTTCATTTATGGGGTGTACTTTGGCTGCTGGGGTTCAGCTGTGCACTGGATCCTAACTGTATGTGTACAGAAGGAATCTCATGTGTGTGTCTGTGTGTGTCTGTGCATCTATGCATGCAGCATGTGTGCGCATGCGAGGATGATGGAGATACTTACCACATAATTGATTTCACTTTGGAGCTATGACTGTGTTGTGCCATTTGACAAGTTTCAGAGCAGAGGGTCTTGCCCTGCTGTCCCACTCCCCAGTGAGGACATGTGACTTCTGCTTGGGGCAGATCCTCCATGGTGTGCTCCACAACAAAGGTGGAGGTATGGCCTTGGGGTCCAGATATTCCTCCTAGACAAGTAGGTATGGCACAGACAAAGCAGCAGTGCTCTGCATGTGGCAGAGCACGTCTCCATGACAGCTACTGTTCAGACAGTGTGGAGAGGATTGCCAAGCAGGAGGGGTAACTGGACTTCATTTTGGCATCACAAACCCTGCATCAGAGGTACAGAGATGTGGAAATCCTTCCTACAAGCTTCAAGCAAAGACAGGCAAGACAGCAAAGAGAGGCATCATTCAAAGCAGTGTAGGGTCACTGCCAAGCTGCAGATATGGGCTCTGTACATCATTGTGGCTTGTTCATCCGGTTGCTGGGTGAAGGATGAGCCCCAATGCCTGTCTGCATGGCCCTAGCTCTCATTCAGATCTGGATGGCAAGAGCAGCTGCTTGGCACAGATCTGGGGCAGGAGCTGTGGGATCCAGCAGCCACAGCCCAGGAAGGCTGTGGAGTGGCTGAGCAATCAAAGCAGCACCGTGTGAGTGAGTACCTGCAAGGCGACAATGCCCCAGACTTTCAGGCACATTGTTGAAAAGTATGATCCCACCTTGAAATGACACAAACTTGCTGAAAGCTAAGTGACAAAGACATTCACACAGGAAGGGAGACGTTTGGTACTTTCTTCACAGAGATATATGAACTTTGATTTGCCAAATCTCAGGAGACTGTCCCGGCTGATGTCCCCACTCCTCTGTTACAGGAAAACTGGTGTCACTCTCCTCTCTCCTGTGGCTGGTGCTGCTGCTAGGCAAGGAAACCTAGTTTCACCTGGTAAGTGTCCTGGTTTGAGCCTTGACCCTTAAGAGTGAGCAAGAGAACAGCCACATGGCAAGGACTCAGTGACGGGAAAATCCCATCCTCTGTTGCCATCACTGCTTCTATGTTTCATCAATGGCTATTCAGTGTAAAATGCAGGAATAATGCGAATTTTGCTTAATTTGTACTTAATTATACTGCTTTTACTGGACCTGGCTCCGAGTCACATTGCAGATTCTGACCATGTAGTGACTGGGAAAGAAGCCTTTGACAATATCATCTAAATGCCTTTTTAAGATAAAAATCAAATTTTTTTTTCCTACAAGCACAGTAAATTACTGGGCTTTGTTCCTGGCACAGTGAATATAAAAGAGCCTGGCCATAGTCTCAATCTATAAACCTATAGCAAATGAGAAAAAGAATTGTTTTAAAGTAGATTTTTTTATAAAGCATCTACTTGGGATGGCCTGAAATGAAAAGGAATTGTTTTATCTATCTGATCTTGCCAGGAAAAGCATTTCAGCACAGAGGAGTATGAAAGTGAATACTTGACCCTCCTTGGAGGCCAGTTTCCACAAGGAATCAGGAAGAAAGACAGCATCTGATGATGGCTGAAGATAAATCCAGGATAAAACGTGGAGGCTGATGGAGAGTTCAGGCTCTGTGGTTTATACTTGAGCCTTATCACTGCTGAAAGAAAATTGAAGTGATTATATAGTACTTTGAACTTAATGGGAAGAAGACAGATTATCAAATGGTTGATTACATCTCTTCTTGAAGTCATTCAAGTACAGGCCATTGCCCATTAAACTGTTGCCAAGGCAGCATTAGGTGGGAGCTAGATGGCTCATGATCCTCTCTCTAGCCTTCCCTGGTAAAGATTAACCATATCATCTCACTTGCTTTCATCCTCAGAGCAGGCCAGAGCTAAAAGTGCTGTGGAAGGTTTCAGTGCTTCTCTGTTGCCTTCAACCTGGGTCCAGAGCAGGCTGCAATGAAAACATCAGGATGCTTGGGCTTCCACGGGGCATGTGGCAACCTGATTCACAGCAACTCTCCTACATTTCTGTAAAACAAGTGGCAAGCAGGAACTTCCCAAAAGTTCCTTAAGTGTAAAATTACCAGGAATGACTGGTTTTATTTTAAGGAGACTCTCACAGACCATTAAGGCCTGACTCATGATTGTGAATGCTTCTGCTTGACGGGATGCAGCATGTAAGTGAACAGAGACATGTATGTACTGGGTGCCCTGAGGTGCTGCAGGAAGGTGTTTGCTTTGGATCTGATGTGAGAACACAGCTAGGAACAAAATTTTAGTGGCAAGTTTTAGCCACTACTAAGAATAAAATAAGTTGTCATGCAAGTTATGTGGCTGTCATTAATTCAGACCAAATGGGCTAAAAGCTTGCTTGTGATGGAACTTTAAAAAACGTAATGAAACCATAGTAAAGTGGAGAGACAGCAGAAAGAGGACCTGGATGATAGTGATGTTGTGACTGAGATCAAATCATTGTACCTTCCTTTCACAAGTTAACCCAGCAGAGGCAGCTCATGGCACCCATCACAAGCACTAATTATGTCACTGCAGAAGAGGCTGCAGCTGGTCATGATATGTCCTCCGTGACTCTGCAGAAGAATTGTTTGTGACCACAGAAAAATGCTGTCCTGCTGGGAGGAAACAAAACTGAAGCTTGCACTGGACTCCATGTCACTAAGAGCAGAAGTGCTCAAGTTCCAAATGATGGGGAATAGAATGTCATGAAGCAGGCAGAACGCTAGTGCTAAAGCTGGTGTCGAGTTATGTGTCAGAGCAGATAATGAGCAGGAACAGAGAAGATTTGAGTCTGTCAATCAGAAAGAACAGGTGGAAATGCACCCACTTCCACACAAGGAACAAAAAAGCAGTTTTGATCTAACTAATGTTGGGTTGTACTGTCTGTAAAAAATTTCCTGAAGCTGATGGATGTGTCAGCAATGACCTCTTGCCGCCTGTTTTGAAAGAAGGGCACAAAAGACTCTTGCACTGCATTTCATTCTAAAAATAGCCAACATCAGGGAATTAATGAAAACTGTATTATTCTTCCACTGCAGAAATATATCTGAAAGAGATTGCTGACCTGAGTATAGGTTTATTCCATATTTAGCCATGGGAATCAGGCACCTTTATGTGAATCCAACCAACCAGGATGATGTAGAAGAGGCAAAATTCCTCTTCATTCGGAAATAGAAAATTCTCTTCCAAGTTGTAAGTTCTGGCTCTGCTCCTACTAATGCTGAGATAACTGGGAGTTTGGTGGAATTGAAGAGAGTCTGGGAACTGTTTAGGTACAGAAATACTCTCTTTGAAAGCAGCATCATAAGATTTTTTTGTTTTGCATGTTTACAATGTGTCTAGGAGTGGAATATGCTACAACTTAGTATCAGCCTATGAGAACAGCTTACCCTTACTTCAGGGCAACACCAGTGCCTCACCATCATTGTCTCCAGAAAAGGCTCCAGCTCCTTCCTCTGACCTTCACATCACCCCCAAGGCCTTCCTTCTTAATTCCTTGCTGTGCCCCATCAGCAGATAGCTGAGTGACTTGGCATTCAGGCTAGATGTTCTGGCTGGTGGAGAAATTGGTGCCCTGAAAACTTGACTTCACTGAAGAAATTAATCTCCTCAAAGTAGTTACTGATTTTATCAAAACTGGTAATTAAGACATTATGTCCCTCTGACAGATGTGATTACAACTGGCAGTGAGCTCAAAAGCTCAAAGGAAATATGGGCCAAGAGAAAAGGTAGTAAAGTCTTGCTTTCTTAGGCAATTGGTAAAACAGGATTAAAAATAATCAGTTTGCCTGCTCTTCAGTTCAGAGCTATCAAATGCAGGCATACATCGCTATTTTTAGTTATGAAAAACTAGTTATGAAAACAGTTCTTTAAAAAAGGTGGAAGAGAAATATATATGTGCATGTTTATGCATAAGCACATATAAATATTCCACAAAAATTAGTGGAAGAACTTCAAAACTGAGTTTAGACAGTGAAGACAAAGCTGGAAGCAAGCTCAAACCAAAGTCCTAGTTAGAATCTTTTCTGAACTTTATGGAAAAAAATGATGCAGATCTAGATCCACATTTAAATGCCTCTAATTCAATAATGAACTCAACGTGGCTTACAGAACCATACAGCCCTAATGTGTAGAACATCTCTTGTTTCACCCCAGACAGAAGCTAAAAATTGCGCCTCGAAGACTGTAGCTCTTTTCTCATTATGACCTTCTTGGTCTTACAATCACACTTACATTTCCAGAAAACATTCACAGATCTTGACTCCTAGAAGCTGATACTTACTATCCCTTATGAAAAAAATAGGCATTTGTGAAACTGCCATGGCCCTGGGCGCTGATCAGTTAAGCAATAAGTTGTAAATACTGGAGGAGTTTCAAGGTTTTTTTCAGGTAACAGTTTTTTTCAGGTCACAAGAGTCAGAGGAGGCACAAGATCGCTGTGTCCTAAAACAACCTCACAAGTATTGCAGGGGGAAAAGTTGAAGAAGAAGAGGTGAAAGATGCTTCCTCCTTCTCTGATGACATCTTTGCAATGCTGGGTACGTCTGTGCCCACACAGAAACTCTTGTGGCCCATTTCTTCCCATCATGGATGTCGTGTCAGACTCCTCACAGGTGAAACTTCTGAAACTAGCAGCAGAGTTTTCACCTTAAGCACTGCTGAGCCTTTGCTATTGCTTGTCCCTGTGAAGTGTTTTGAGGTGGGCCTGTTTCAGTCAAACTCTGTACTCAAAGGCTTTCTACCTCCTTGGAAAATGCTCCCCAGAGCAGCCATCCTTCCCACGCTATCCCACCCCACCCCATCTCAGTGGCAGCCTGCAGAGACTGCCTGTGGAGTGTTGTACCAGAAGTATGCGTAGGCGGTGGACTCACTTTCTGGGGATGTTTGAGTGCAGGGGTCCTAAGTGCCCAGGGGACTGGTTTTAGCTGCCCATTCCTCCAGGACTGCTGCATCTGTGCTGTGCCTGGCACACCCTGGGACAGCCAGGGCAGAGTAGGCATAACGCCCCATCATGCTCCCTCTTAGCATTTTCCTTGCTAATGTACTTCAGCTCATTCTAAACAATTGATTTGTCCAACATGCTCAGAGTTACTTGATGATAAGAAGTTAGCTTGGTTTACCTGTTTCTTTCTTTATATTTCCCAGACCTGTACGACTTTTCTTTGATTATCTACACATGCAGAGCCCCGTCACACAAATGCAAACAGGAAAATGAATAGGTGTGTTGTAAGTGAACTCCTGCATTCCTAATTATTTTGTCAAGTCATTTCCCAATGGGAGAATAATGAAAAGCAAAGTACTAAAGCTAATGAAAATATTCAGATGGGGAAATAAAGCTCTAAAACAGGAAAAATGTTCATGACGTGAATGTTGCCAACTGTAGAACAATGATAATCTCTGTCGTCTTGTCACATGTTAACAATAAGCACTTCTCATGGGAAATAGATAAGTGGGACAGAATTATTTCTGCAGTGGGATCTCTGATTTGGGAGATTTCCCAGGATTCGAATGCTCTATTTTTTAATCTTAATGGTAGTTGTTTTATTTTTCTGCTGTTTTTAAGGAAGGAGGGGAAGGAATATCTGAACTAGTTGGCACTCATAACACACAGGTTCCATTGGGTTCATCTGATCACAAAGGTTATAAGCTCCACCAGCTGCACCAGGACAGCTTGTAAATTTTCTAAATTAAATGAAGAGGTTAGGTTTGCTGAACATGCAAAAATCTATCATCTTTGCCAATGGAGCTATTAAACAATTTGATGCGCATCTGTTTGGCCTGAAGTCTCTTGCAAGGCAAGCTGATCTTCATCCTTCCTCCTGCTTTTTTCCAGGTACAATTCCCCAAAGCATCTAAACCCCAGAGGAGCCAGAGTCCCCCCCTGCAGTGAGTTGGATCTTTGCGTGCTAAGGTCTTCATGGTGGGGTTTTTCCCACCCGGTGTTAGCTCTCAGATACAGTGTATGTCATCTAAACTTGCTCTCCAGCTCTCTCTGCAACCAGCAGAGATAGCTGGGAAAATGGCAAGCTGGTCTGCCTTTGTGTGAGATGAGCACACCAGGTAGGAGTGCTGAACAGCCTGTATCTTTTCATTGATTGTGGGGGAACCTGGAGAATGGGCTTCCACTTGATGTTAGTCAGATGAGATGAATTACACCCAAAGGGCTAACCCAGATGATGGACGGGTGAACTGGTCAGGTGAGCAACCATTTCGACATGCATGTTTGTCTGGAATTCACTAGCTGTGTCCTTGCACTTCAGTCCTTCAATGAATGTGATCATTTCACCAACGGATCTTATGCACAAGGATACGAGTATTTCTCTTCCAGGTCTTCTAAGGAATTAGTATCTATTTGTAACTAAGACCACATGTTAAGCTGCATCCCTGTCTCCAGGAAAGGGCAAAATGTTAATTTTAATTACTAGTTACTCCAGTTTCTTAAAGGAACAAGGCTCCTGCTGTTTGCTCTGCCTGCCTCCTCTCAGTCAAGCCCTCTTAACAAGCTGCATTCCTTCTTGCTTGCTCCCTCCATAGCCTCACAAACATTCAGTTTTCAGATGCTCAGTGGCATGGCTTTAACAAGAAAAGTGGACTATCTTCATATCCCAGATATGCCTACAGCTTATAGGTTAAAACCCTCTCTTATGAAATGTAGAAAATTATGGGCTTGAGCTTTCCAGGCTGAGGAGGATACTCAGCCTACCTCACTCATTGCCTGGACAAGTAATTTAGATGTTAAACTATTAACATAAAAAAGTCCCTAAAGCTCTTCCTACTTCAGTTTCTTTGAATAGAAAGTACACCCTTGGATCTAGCCCTTAATGTAGGATTCATGTCTCCTGCCTTTAGCCATCTATAACCAGAGGCAGGCCTCTGGTTACCTGTACTCAGAGGGATGTTCTAGGTACCTAAATCCAGTTGTGATGACAGATATTAAAGCAAACTCTCCATTTACTTCTTTCTTTTATCTTAAGGATGTCACTTTATCCCTTCCAGATGTGATAGGTAAAGAATTCCAAACTCAATAGAAAACAGAAGAAGCCTTACCACAGATGGAGTTAGACGCCATCAGGTACACTCCTTCCCTCAGGTCAGTATGACCCCAGAGATTTCTGAGGAAACTAAGACTAGAAAACAAGTGCTGATACTTAGGAAGACACATGTGCTAGGATAACTTTTCTGAAGCCAAAATGCACATTGGGCTATAAGCTCTACTTAACCAAGATGTCAGTATTCCAAGCACCCCAGAGCCCTTGATTTGCTAAGCAAGTCAAACTCTCCCAGTCTCTTGTCACAGAGTACGGTTTTTCATCTTATTGCCTCCATATGAATTTCTCCCTCCTGAATGTGGGTTACCGGTCTTGGTCCTGATATTCCAAGTAACACTGATTAGTGCGCTAGGCAAAGGCTGTGAACACTTCCCTACATCTACTAGAAGTATGTTCCCTAACAAAATCTTAGATTATATTTGCACTTTGTCCAGCCATATCACCCTGGTGATTCATAGTAACTCCTGTCAATGAATAAAATTCCCCATTCTTTCTCCTTACCCAGACTCCTGCAGAAATGTAGTAGTGAATCCCCTGGGTGAAACTCCAGACTACTGTAGAAATCCTCCTGTTAGATACTGAAGGCATGATTTTGAAATGGGTATTGTATTTCACACCACTACTATTATTTCAGATGTGCAAGTTATCTGTTTCTACCTATTCCATGTTCATATGTCCTTCTGAGACAAGTTGTCTCATGCAAGTAGCTAAATGATCAAATTTCATTAACATGCACCTACTTTTTCAACCATAGTCCTTGATGGAAACAGCTGAAAAGATGTTGACTACGCTGGGAAATGTGACAAGTTCTCATTCATGAGAAGGAGTCATCTGCTCTTAAGGCGTTTCTTAATTTCTTGCCACAGTTTGTGTGCTTTTCCTTTTTCTCCTCTCCATTTTAACTAATTATTTCCCATATCATGAGTGCTTCACTTGGCTGCAATTATCTTCCTTAAAGCAGTCAGTCAGCTGTCTTGCAAGGAAATGTGTTTGGCTGGCTTTGTACCCTCCAGCTGGTAGGCCCAGGCTGTTGTTCTTTCTTTTACTTTTCATTAATCACATCATCACATCATTAATTATTCTTTTCCATTAAAATTTGCAGCGTACTCTTGCATTCTATTACAATCAAACTAATGTGCTTTTAGATGCAAATTCTCTTTCTTAATTATGGTTATTACATTTACTGGTCTCAAGTCATGTGGATCCCTCTCCTTCATGGCTTGACAAAATTACCTGGAGTGGCTGCCAGGACTCTGGGTGTCCTGCAGAGAGGAATCTGCACCCTGCTAGCTGAGGGCATCCAGCTCTCGGAGTTTTGCTTCTCCCATGAGGCAGTATTTTCAATTTCCCATCCCTGTCCTCCTTTTCTCCAGATTTTAATGTTCTTACAGAAAACCAAAGCAATATTAAAAGTGTTTTCACACACCTATGCCAGTTCTAATCCTCTCAGTAGAAAAACATTGCTTCTTTTCGCCTTCAAAATTTTGTGTTTCAATAGCTAAATAACCTTTTACTATTTCCTTTTATTATTACTGTTTAATTTCCTCTGCAAAATTCTAACTCAGTTTGACTTTTGGCAATGTTTACTCCAGCTCTGTGTTTCCTGGCCTCCAAAACGAAGTTTTTGTGGCTGATTAGCTCTTTCCTCCTTTCCAAATGGATGCTGTGCTTGACATTCTGTGGCGGTTCTCAATCTGTTCCGATCTGTATCTTCTTCCTGCAAGTTTCCTCCTTTCCTTGTGAAGTGAGTTCCAGAGAGCTGCTTGCAGCTTTTAATGAAAATAAATTCTAGGTCTTCATCAGCTGAAGTACCTTACAAGTCTTTGGCCTATCTGGTCTTACTAATCAGGTCACCTTCTGAAATCTGTGCTTTTGAAACAGAAAATCTAACTTGTTTTTGAATATGCCTCCACTTCACCCAAAACAAATCAACTCAGCTTGGCTAATGGCTCTGTTTAGCTCTGAAATTAATGTTAGTCTTTCTGCTGGCTATAGAAACGTAGATTTGTCCTGTTTAAACGTTCTCCAGGGCTGAGGGTGTAAACACAGTATTATGGGCCACAGTTTCAGCTAGTATAAATTGCTAAAGCTCTGCTGGACTCTGGCCAGTCAAGTGGAGTCTCCTTTGTGTAAGAAGCTGAAGTTTTCATCACAGTATTTTGGAAGAAATTACAGTCTCTTAAACTACTATGAAAAGAGATATTTTTGCCATCTTTCCACAGATGGAACTGCAGTAAAATCTATGTTCTCACACCGTTTATAGTAGTCTCCAAATTAATTTACTATACCTGTCATAATATATTATCAATGTCTTCCATGTGTATTACCTCATTTGAGAGCCTCTTTGTGTCGTACAGAGCAAATGGCAGGAAAAATTTAATGTGATACAAATAGCCTTTGGATTGATTTAACTCTGCATGCCCAGACTCTCCCAGTCCTCCTACTTGCTGTGATTGCAAGTTAGCATTCAGACAGCGGCAGCAGTAATGAAACGGGGAGGCACCAGCTCCACTCTTTAAAATCACCAATGAGTTAAGCAGATCAGGCTGCAAAGGGGCCAGAAGCTAATTTGTCATATCTAAGTTTGATTAAGTGGTAGCACACTGAGTTGGACAGCAAGATTACACAGTCTGAGAGTGTTAAATCCTCATTGCTTCTTCCCCTCCATTACACTCCACCACATCCCTATCACTGGGCATGTCTAAAGACACAGCAGAGAACAGGAGAACAGAGAAGTCAAAAGGACTGTAGTACAAGTAAAATGTGACAGTTGCCTCCGAGAGCATTTTGTATCTTAGGGCGAAATAATCTATTTCTGTAAGGATGAGGAAGAAGTTGTTCAACCCAAGCTACTAATAACAAAGCCTGTAATGGCTTTCTGCCACCCACCACCCAATTTTAATGTTGCCTGATAGTGTGCTGTTACTCATTCAGCAGTAACACAGTGTTAGCTGCTCCTGCATAGCTGCTCACACTTTCTGTGCTTTGAGGTATTTGCATGCATACCTCCTCTGTACTGGGATTTAAACAAAGGGAAGCATGAATTCCAGCATTCAGCTTGTCCTTTCCTTCCTACATCTCCCAAATTCTACCTGCTCTAAAATACATACCAATCTTATAATGGGCTGCTTGGTTCTTTATAATAGGGAGGCTAAGAGAGTAAACATGGGTTTGTGTGATTACCTGCATGGAACAGGAACATAGGTCGGCAAACAGTAGCCTAAGAACAAGTCACTCCATTTTGGACAGGTATTATAGACTACTGAGGAAAACAACGCAGCCCTCTTTTTATTTTGAACTCTGATTGACACAGTACCCACTTCAGACTGACTGCAAGCCCAGCTGTTGGATGCTGTGCCAATGGAGAGGGGGACTGCTCGCACCTCTGACTGTTGAAGGGCCGGAGGAGGGAGCTGGAGACAGCAGTAAGGGGAGGAAAATGGAGGCAAAGATGAGTTCCTCAAAGGCAGGGACAGCCCTTTAA
The DNA here is from genome assembly GCF_000710305.1 of Buceros rhinoceros silvestris. Lineage (NCBI taxonomy): Eukaryota > Metazoa > Chordata > Aves > Bucerotiformes > Bucerotidae > Buceros > Buceros rhinoceros. The sequence continues at coordinate 32,065 of NW_010408618.1, read as the reverse complement.
GTGGTGGATGCCTGCTTACGCTCTCTGTGTGCTTCACAATAACATTGCTGTAGCCATGAACTTAAGCTGAGCTGAAGAGAAATGCCTGAGTCTGAAAATGTGTCCATTTTGCTTTTATTATTTCCTCCAAACTGTTCCTCTCTTAAAGTTTTTAATCTAGTTCAATGTTAGGCTAATGCAACTTAAACCACTCGGACCACCCCAACACCAGGCTGAATTCCCATCCCCTCTTAGCGTATGCTGTTTCCCTGAGGCACAGGTCACACATGGTTTTCTAAACATTGAAAACCCTCAAAATAACTAGGAGTGTCACCAAAACTCAAATACATCTTAGTCCTCTGTAGTTTATACTGCACTCATTTCTGACATGGGTCGCATATTATTATTAGCTTTAAAGAGCAAACAAACAAATGCCTCACCTTTTTTTTTCTGTCTTATGTGCAAAACATTGTTTCCTGTTTGGAGGAAAAATCAATGACAAAAAAGGCATGGTATTTTGTGATATATCAGTTGTTTTCAGTTGTTCGTTTATTTTTTTTTTTCAGTGAAGGCACACATGCTTATATAGCAAATTTCAACCTGCTGACACAGTCTTACTTTTCTCAGTCACCTTCTGCAAACTCGGTAGATGTAACCCACAGATTCCTTGGGGTTTCTGGGGTCTTCAGTGAAAAAAAAACACCTCAATGCATGATGCAGCAGCACAGAGCTGAGGCATCAGTGAACTCTGGTTCTGGACACTGTTTTAGCAGCAATGTTAGCTGAATTCTAACCTCTCTGAGCAGGGAAACTCTTATTTAAAACTTGGGAAGGCTATTGCAGTTTGAAGTTAAGGTTTTTTCTTTCCTCACCAGGAGACATTGTGTGAAAATGGAGAATTGTTAGGGTTTATTGAACCTAGGTAAGCTAGCACAGTGGAGAAGTCTGACAAAATTTATTGCTTAATGAGTCAAGTTTATGAGCTTGGCTACATGAGATATTTATGGAACTGTTAGTGTGTAAAAGGTGAAAGTGGGAATTTAAAAGTCTAGCAGCTATTTCTACTCTTGTGCGATCCTGTGTTTCTTCCCTGCTATGCCACGTAATCTGCGTATAGTTTCATCATGTAATATTTATGCATATTCTGTAGTATGTGTAGAGTTTAATCAGATGATCTGCTGCCATTTGGCTTCATCCAGTTTGGAAGGCTAGCAGAAGACACTGGAGCTAGTACTGTGCTGGCTGTCCCCTGCCAGCTATCATTCATTTCCCCCACTGCTTTTTAGCCGGAACAAATACATCCATTCTTCATTTCCCCACATTGATGCCAGCTGCAGAGGCAGAGAAACATGCATCTCTCTGGGAGAACAAGACTATCTCCCAGATTGGAGGCTCACCAAGCAATGATGGCTAGATATTGTTAGTCTGAAAGCTTTGGGGGAAGGTTTCTCCTCCCACCAGCACTGGGATTCAGTGAGCCCATGAGGCCTGCCAGTGGTCTCTGCAGAGCCTAAGTGGAGTCTACAGCGAGTCCTGGCTAGCCCAACCCTGTCATCTCCTGTCCATGAGTAACTTCCCCACTGTCCTTTACCCTCAGATGATTGTTTATGGTTTGCAAAGAGATGAAACTGTTGGTATGCTGCTTACATGGCCAGCAAACAGCCTTCCTTGTTTCACAGTTCACACTCAGAGGTAGCTCTTGTAGTGGGAACAAGGCATTACAGTGTAAGGCAGAGTGTGAGCTTGCAGTGCATCGGCTGCACTGGGGAAACGTTGCATGCTCTTGCCTGGTGTTCTCTGCAAAATATGGGAGGTAGCTTCTCCCCCTGGGGAAAAGAGTGCTTCTCTGTCTTGGTATGTCAGGATGTGGTGTCTGGAAAGCCGCCTGCAAGCTCATCTGGCTATGATGGCAGCCTGAAGCCCTGCAATCAATCTCTGATGTCC
>NW_010408618.1:11560-30057 GCF_000710305.1 Buceros rhinoceros silvestris | reverse complement strand
TTTATTGTTCTTTCCCTATAGCTTGCTGTCGTGCTGCTATTTGCATGAATGGTGTTGCTGTGAATTTCATTGTGGAAACTTCCAGCTATCAGGCTTGACTTGACTGTTGTCTCAAATTGATATTCCAGTGCCTCATTTAAATAAGCATCTTTTGCTAGAGAGTTTTCTAAAGAAAAAATAAATATTTACCTGCGAGCATTCACTCAGTTGTAGAATAATTTATATGATAAAGATTTGGCTTGATATTTTATGTCATTCTTCCTCACAAGGAAGGGTATTCTGGCTCTGTAAAATTTCCATGTGCTTACTCCCAGCGTAGAAAACACAGCATCTGAAAGCAGTAATAAACTAGCTTTTCCTACCCATCTCTTCAATGGCCCTGTGTTTATTGCTAGGTCTGAGATAAAGCAGTAAAAGATTTCCCTTGGAAACTGTTGGCTCCTTCATCAGATCTATTTCTTTCATCACTGTAAATGATGTACACAGGAAAAATATTGTGTACACTTTTTATGCTGCTGGTACGTGGAGGAGTTGCTAATCCTTCCTGCCTGTACTAATTCCTGTGAGCTGCCTTTTTTTTTTTTTTTTTTTTTTTTTTTTTTTTTTAGTTTTATTTTAAACAAGCACATGATGGTTAACCAGATACTTAGTTCCCAAGCTGGAAACTGTAATTAATATCCGTGATGTCAGCTATGGAAAGAGTAGAAGAAGTCAGTCCTGGAGTGATTATTACCCTGTGGACTAGTATGTGTGACTGCCTGAGAGCAGTTTGCACTCTAGAGCTGTATGAGTGAAAATTGTGTCTGCTCTGAAGTGAAGGAAATGCCGTTAGCAGGAAACAAGTGTGAAACAGAATTAAAAGCCAAAGAGCTGTGATATTGCTACTGCTGCGAGGCAAGAGTAGGGGTTTCATTGTTCAGAGGTTGCTGCTGTGTGAGCCATGTTTGCTTTGCATGTTGTGCTTGACTACAGCCATAACCAGGGGAGGGATTGGTGATGTTTAATGCCAGTGCACTTGTACAAAAACTGAGGGCAGGTGTCTGCAAAATATTGATAACAGAATAATGCTAGTTGGCATAAAAGTGAAGGCATAGCAGCAAATCTCTGAATCTCATTCACATGCACTTTGAAGATAGGTTATGGAAATGCAAGGTGTTTTTACTCTACAGCTCTTGTTTCCTTCTTCCTGGATTGTTCTTTCAGACCAAATGCTGGACATGTGCCAAAGTAGCTACATCATGCAAAGAAATGCAGCATGAAGATGGCAATCATCTTTTCATACTTTATTCACACATGACCTGTGAGAAAAAACATGTGACATGAGAACACATGAGGGAGGATCAAGTCACAGTGGCAAAGCCTGAGACTCAGCGTGAAAATGTCAGGTGCAATGCTGTCTGAACAGCCTGTTTATAAACCAGCAGCTCTAGGATGTTCAGAAACCTCTTTACCCATCACTGAGTAGCTAAGCTTGAATTCTACACCACCCAATTCCAGTACAGACAGCTCCTGGCAGGTTTCCATCCTTTATACCCAGTGTGGGAGGCAGAGACACTTCAGGCCAAGACAGCGTATTTTCTGGACATTTTGTAACTCTACTCCAGGAATTCCCATTTCCTGATTGCTCTTCTCCCTTTCCTTACCCATCCTGTCAAATCTGACAGCTGGGAGATTTGAGGGAGAGATTTGTTTTGCCTGCCCGTGTTTTTTTCTCATTTCTTCTCCCTAGAAGTTCAAGAAAACTAAATGCTGAGCTTCTCTCTCTTTTCAAATGACTGGGGCCAGTGCAAACACCGGGTAATGGTTTCCTCAGCTGGGGCTCCTCCATCTCAGCAGAGCTGCAGCTGCTCACTGACATTCCCCTGTGGGAGGGGACCTCTCAGTTCGCAGGATGCTGGTAAAGCTGTTAGGAGCACCACGTTCACCTTTCTGTAACACACCACAAACAGTTTTTCTGTCAACAAGGGCAGTGAATATAGATTAGATCATCTTCTAGACCATTGTAGGGCTTTCTAGGCTCAGGCCTAGTTTTAAGAATCATTTGGCCCTGAAGAACTTTTTAAATATCCTTTCTTTTCCCTGGACTGTGCTGGGGGGGCAGAGACTGTCCTTTAGGCTGAAGCATGTGCTTCTGCAACACTCTCTTCAGTAATTAAGAATGGAGATCTTCATTTTATTCCAGTAGTGTGATAAAAGTTTGAGGTTATCATGCTAAAATCGCCTCATTTTTTTTTTTCTGAATTATGCTCTAGAGCTCCTTATGTTTTATCACCACTGAACAAAAGAGTTGTTCTGACCCCCACACCGGGCATCTTGCCGGTCTTGGCACTGCCATTGCTGCACCTTGTCTGTCCTGGAGAGGCCGAGGAAGTCCCAGCATCTGCTAGGGCCAGGGCCATGCACAGATGGCAGCCAACAGCCCTGTAGCTGTGGCCAGTCATGAGGCTTCTGCCTTCCCCGTTTTGCAGCTTTTATAGCTGTCAAGAGGTGGTGGGTTGCCTTGCTATAAATCTGTAGAAATACTGATGGGGCTGTTGAATGGTAACAATAGTGTATGGTGTGAAAAAGAAGACCGTTGAACAAACTTGCAAGCATTGTGGTGCGTCAGTATTGCTCTGGCTTTGAAATAGGTGATGTTGCAGAGTGGGGCATATGTCCTGAGAGCTGGAATGAGCATCCCGGGGTAGGTGCCAGTAGCTCTGCTGCTGTCCTGCTGCTTTTCTGTGGTGAGGACAGGCTGGCATATCCCACAGTGGGGGTCTAACCCATCTGGGCTGGCTGTGTTTCTCTCCTGGCTGCATGCAGCATCTTTTATTGGGGAAAGAGCTGATGGTCCAGTGCTAGGGATCTTTCTTTATTTACTGGCCAAGGGCTTTGTTTTGTAGAAGCCACAGTGAGAAAGCAACAACTCATGTTGAGAGAGAAATGGAACAAAAATGATGGGTTGTACTGAATTTGGCACTGACTTGCAGAGTTTGTCAGGAGGAGGGATTGCAGGGGTTGTCTGTCATTTTGTCTCATTTTCTTGAAGCATGGCACTTTATAAATGATTGAAGGAGGAAATATTGACTTACTCCTTGTCACCATCCTAAAATACTAGGTCAATGAGAGGACTCTTAACTGCAATTTACGATCCCTCAAAAGAAGATCAAAATATGATTAAAAATACTCCAACAACAAATCAGAGGAAAGGGAAGACTAGCTGCTTGAGATGTAGGCAGTCCCTTTGTACCCATCTTCCTCCTTACAGTCAGACAAATACCACAGTCTGGCCATGGCTCCCAGATTAACAGGTATGTTCGTCTGCAGAACTCAGCTTTCCATATGCAGGATTTTTGTACTTTTTTCAATCCGGAAAGTTTGCTTGCTATGAGCCTAGTGACTTGACATGCTAGTGAGAGGGGTTTTGCCTTGAGCAAAAGAGTTTCTTTTGATCAAACTGAAGGTTGCTTGTGTCAGCCATTCCATTCCAGCATTTTCATCCTCCCACATGCTGCCTTGATGGCAAGAGGAGAGTTTCAGACTGTCCTGCTTCTCCCAGTGATGGACTGGGGACATTTGCATAGAATTTCTCAGAATATTTCACAGTTACTTGTTTTTTTGACTGCGAGGACTCTTTCTAGATAGCCTGAGTGATAATGACAACACTCTTACTCTCACAAGTGGAATAGCATTGAAAAAAGTAAAATCCACTACCCAAACCGCTTGCAGTGAAACACAAGACGCTCTGCAGGCATGCAGGTTAAGGTAAAATTGTAGAGATATCCGTTATGATTTGCTGTTGCGATAATGATGAACTCCTGTTGCTAATGACTCAGGTACAGTTCCACTTAGTGAAATATCTGCCCTTTTGTACCTGCATTATGAAGAAATGCACAACGAACACCGTGGGGGACATCTGCTTCCTGTCCTGCAGAGAGCCCAAGAGAGGTCCTCACACATCCATGACAGAGCATAGAGAATAAAGCCAACCATGCTATTGTTTTGTTGCGCTGGCTACAGCAGTTTGACATAGGTTGTCTTTTCTTTGAACTCTTTTTGAATAAAATCAGATCCTTCTCCCAAAAATGACAACCAAGTGTCTTCAATTCAAGACAGCACAAATTTCAGGACAGTGTCAAAACATAGCTTTTGTGATTTTATTCAGGTCAGTGATTCCCAAAATTTCTGGATGAAGAGTCAGTATTTCTCCAAGGTCCCGAGACACTTCTATTGTTAAACTGCGAGAGTTGTGGTTCTGCAGACCAGCTGGAGAACAGTTGTGTTAACACTACAGTATGTAAAAATCTCTGTTTCCATTTCCATAATTGAATAAGGGACAAAATTTATCTCCTGTACTTACTTACCTTCTAAGTATCCTAAAGATTAATTCATCCTTTCATTGTGTAGCACTTTAGAAACTGATGTGCTATGTCCACATGTGAAATACTTGAGTAGTACCATTATTTTTTAGACAAGACAAGATCTGGACAAAATTTTTAATGGTAGAGCATAACATGTCATGCAACACAGAAGATGAGTTGTTGTTCAGGGAAAACTCTGCTGCTTCCTTATGTTGGATTTGTGTCTGGAGGTGTTTTGGTAGTGAGGGAGATGCCAGAGAAGCTGCTGGCTTGTGTCTGGTGGATTTTCAGTAGTAGGGGAGGGAGCTGCAGTGTGGCCCCTGTAAGAAGCTTCGAGAAAACTCCCCAGGCTACAAGTCATCCCTGCCTCTGGACAAGGCTGAGCCAGCCAGCATTTCTGCAATAAACATATTTAAGAGTGGAAACCTGTTGAGCAGGGGCCTTTTGTGTGGGAAGCTCACTTTTGTTTTGGAGGACTGTAGGACAGAGAGAGGCACAGCCATGTGGACACCCAGGTTAGTGAGGAAGGAGGCAAGGAGACACTTGGGAGCAGGCATTTCCCTTTGGCCCATGGCGAGATGGCAGACTGAGTCTGTGCAGTCCTCAGAGATCACTGGTGGAGAAAAGTTCCTTATGTAGCTTGTGGAGGAACCCGCACTGGGGCGTGGAATAGATCTTGAAAAAGGCCATGACTCCTAGGGAGTCCTGCACTGGAGTGGTTTGTTGCTGGGACAACCACCGCTCGTGGAATACCCCCCATGCTAGCTGGAAGAGTTCATGGAGGACTGTCTCCCATGGGAGGGAAGCCATATTGCCACATGGGAGGACTGTGAGTTTTTCACTTGAGGATGAAAATGTTGCAGAAGCTACATGGAGTGGACAGGAACTGACTGCAATTTACATTCTCTGCCCACCCTGTACTGCCTGGAGGAGAGGAGGTAGCAAATCTGGGCCTGGGAAAGAGGGGAAGGCGGGGCGGAAGAGGTATTTGAGATCCTCTTTTTCTCACTATCCTACTCTATTTTGATTGGTGAATTTGTAGTGATTTTGTTGTTTAAATTATTGAAACAAAAAATTAAAAATGGAAACAAACCCAAAAATGATTTTGTTTCCCCAGGTGGAATCAGTATTTTGCCCAGCTCTGTAACTGGAGAGTGAACCCTCCCTGTCCTTTGTCTTAACCCTTAAGCCTTTTGTTCTATTTTCTCCTTCCCAGAGTGAGAGAGTGGCTGAGTGGTGCTTAGTTGCCAGCTGGGTTTAAATCACAGCATTCCTCTAAGGGTTCAGGACCTGAGAGTAGGAACTGTAGAAAAACAAAGCGAGGGAGTACAAATGGAGCAAGTACAGCTCAAGTGTAATCTTTCCTTACAGACACTGACTGCTGAGGAATCCAGTAGGTGTTGCTTCCCCACCATTATTCTAAGCAACACAGTTTATACTGTTTTTCGAAACATTACTTAGATTATAGAATGCTTGGAGCAGCAAAGGCCTTTCTGCTGTACCTGAGAGTACTATGGAGCCCAGTGGGGTGCCTTCTCCTTGTTTTGACTCCCTAATGCCCACTACAAGTCAAACACATTCAATTATGATAATTGTAATAGGATATGACGGAAGCAGCAAACTCTGTAAAATTCTTTCTATCAGGCTGTTTTACTGGAACTCACTTTCTAAATCTGTTGTTCAGAGCTGAAGGGATGAAACATCAATTTCTTTCCTTCAATTTGAAGATTTCAAAGGAAAAGTTACTGCAGTGATGTCAAGGTTGTGAATATCTCAGCAAGAACTCTCCTAGAGAAGTCGCGTGTAGGGGAGGCTTCATTCCAGAAAGTAACATATCATTTCTCTCTCCCAGATGTGATACAGGGAAGGATAGAGAATTGCTCTCCTAGAGGTCGCAGTCACAGTGAGACTGGGACCTAAAGATTTAGCTTTTGTTTGTTGTTTTCCAACAATCGGCTAATCCTGTAGGGTTAAGATTGATTAACTTTTGCATATGTGTTCAGAAGGAAGTGAACATGAGAAGAATTTTGTCCTTGCATCTGTAGGGCTGGCCACACCTGAAGCTTTGGTATCCCCAGGGCCTGAGCACTGCTGGCCCTTGGTGTCCTCTAAACACAAGAATCCAAGACATACCCATGTGATTTTTTGCATTGTCTGTAGGATGTGCTTAGTGGAAAAGGCAGCGTGTAAAAGATAGTTCAGAAGCTCATTTAGTTCTGCATTAGTAGTGTCATTCCTCAATCCTGTGGGGGAGCTACAGATCCTATGCAAGCTCCTTTTTTTATGTAGGGGCACGCCTTTAAGGGGCAACACCAGTTTATCACCAAAGTTTTCCATATTTGGATACAAGTATTCTACTGAAGCCAGTAGAAACAAAGTTCTAACCATTAAGCAGTATTGCAAATTATCTGGAAATTTTCACTTTAAATTGTCATCCTAAATTTTTATATGGGTGTCTGAATGACCAGCCTGGGAAACTGCTGAGCTACCAGCAGCTCACGTGGGGTAACAGCAGATCGCATGGGATGTGATCTGATCTGTACTGTGAAATCAGATGCAACCTTGCAGATGCAGTACCACCTGGGAAATACACAAACATAAGCCAGTAGCAGCTCTTACATTTTGCATCAGTATTTGAAGAAGTTCAGAAAGGTCATTTTCCTTGTGGTGCTGGAAATGATGGTATTTCTATCTGGGGTCGGGGGATAGGGTCATGAGAAGCAATGGCTCCTAAGTTGCAGTGACATTTCCCTATCCTCAAAGTCAGGTGACTGATACTATTTACAGGTCAGCAATGCTTTAGGTACATGGAGAAGTGAGACACATGGGTGTGTTTTCCTTTGTTCTATTAATAAACACTGAAAAGCTTTGAATTAAACATTTCCTCATACTGTGAGCAATGCCATGAAGAAGCTATGTTGCTGGCCAACCTTAAAATCAAAGTAAAGGTGTTTTACCTTAAATGGGAGGTAAACCAGACAGCAGGTGATGAGATGCTGCCTGCTTTGAAGATAACAATTAAAGATCATAGCTCTTTGTGTCAAGCCAACACCCTTTGCTTTACCTCATGATTCTGGCTGACATGACAAAAGGGAAGGGTAGGAGCCTTCTGCTCTGACAGCTACATCTGATGAGCATTCCATTCCATCCTCCTGCCTCTGGAAGATGAGGAGAATGTTATGCAGTTAGTGTTGGAACTACACGGAAGCAAGTTAGTCTCTCCCGCCTTGGGTTTCAGGTTGCTCTGAAGGCATAAGCTGTTTGTTTTCACAAGGAGGAGAAACACAGAGAACTTTTATGTTTCATGGCAGGAGGCTATTTTGTACTTTCTTATCAACACAAAGCTTAATGGAGAGGTGACTTCCATCAATTAAACCCAGCGGAAGAGATGTTTTTAGCTGGCTGAATAAAGCTGACCCTTTACATGCAATTTTCCAAAGATCCAACCGTTGATAATGAATTGTGAACACCCCTAGCAGGATTAGCCATCAGTTACAAGAGAAATAACTATTGATACAAAGTGAGTTCACCATGGAAAGCCCATGCCCCTTATTTACTTTGGATTTGATTTATCTTACCTCCAAAAAATGCTGTCAAAATTCTTCGTACTCTGGGTATTTGACTTTGGCTTTCTGCAAGACTGTTATGACTACCAGGTAAACACTGCACCTTCCAAGCAGGCTCACACACATCTGAACTGTCACAATCCCTAAGGTGGACATGTTTCAAAGGTTAGTGAAGTTATCTTCAAAGGGTAAACAAAGACTAGGATGGTCTTCAGGCACTGAACAGCACTTTCACTGGAGCAGGATTTTACTGCTCAAGATTGCTTTGAAAAACAAAGTTTTATTTTTAAAATATAGCTATACTTTACTGAATAACTCAAAATGAAGGTCTTAGATTTGTGTTCTCAGGTCTAGTTTGTTCCACATGATGTCCTTTTGCTGCAAAGTTATTAGCATCAATGATTGTACAGAAATTTTGGCTGGACATAGCAACACTTTCCAGTTGCACACATGCCCCCTTAAGGATTTGATTCAGTCGTGAGGACGGGGTAAACACTTACCCAAGTGAACTGTTTTATACTTAGTTCTTATACTGTCACAATAAAAACTAGGTAAGCATGTGAGAAGATATTCTGGTGCCTTGTTACATGGGGTGTAACAGAAGGGAAGTACCTATGCCTATTTTAAAAACAGATCTTGCAGGCAACATATGGAGTAATTCTGAAAATATTCTCTGATCTTCACTCGTGCAGACTCTCAGATCCCACTCACAGACTTCTCATATGAATGCCTTCCACAGGCTCTGGTGTAGAGGTCAGGTTATAAATGTGTCGTTAATTTACTTGCACAGTCTCTGCATTGCAGCTAAATTGGCATCAGAGTCTGAAATGAGTGATGCAAGTGATCACACTGCATCAAACTCTGTTGAGGAATTTAAACAAAAGTTTTCTAGAAGGAAAAATATGTGTTTACTTTTCTTTTTACTTTACATTACAAATTTGTAATGATTTGTTAATGCTGTTTATTTTAACTGCTGACTGAGTCCTTGAGACCGAAATATTCTTTGTGAGCCTGGAATAGTAAGAGCAGCAGCACAAACCCAAGTCCTGACAATGTCCAGCAGTTTATTTCGTTTATACAAGCTACGTGGCATTTACAGCACATGTAAGACAACAAGGCTTGATCCCTGGTAACCTACAGCTGCCTTGGACTTACGGTGGATCATATGATCAGACCAAAAGTTGTATAAGAAATTACAGTGTAAGTCATACTGGAACAAGACAGGGGTTAATGTTGTGAACACAGGAGGAAAATGCATAGCTGATTAAGAAATTTAATGTCCAGGTAATGATGGTTTTTGCCAGATTGAGATGTCCTAAAAGAGTGTCTTCAGCGATACTTCTTTTCTGCTCACTTATTGGGTTAGCAAAACTAGAAAGCAAAGAAAAGGAAAATAATAATAGAAAAAACGTAGTGGTTCTTTATAAAAATCAGGACAGCACAAGAGCTTGCTTTACCTGCTGACACCAACCTACCTGAGAGTGAGAATGTGTGGCTGTCACCCTCATACAGCACGTTTGGTTTTCTGTTTCAGTGAAATGCATCTTGTGTCTTCTTCTGCAAAGTCAAGCCCAGCAGAATCACATATGACCACTGTACCTGATGGCGGTCCTCTGGGGTTTCTTACAATTAGATAACATTTTCAAATTAAGTCAAACAAAGAAATAAGGCAATTTGCTGGTACTCTGCAATATCTTTCTTGAAATAAATGGAACAGATGCCACCTTAGGCGCTGAGTTTCATTAATTGCTTTAAAAATCATGCTTTTCTTTTGAAAATACACTCTCTGCATTGGCCTGCTGACCTTGCAAATTCAAACCTTATTATTCCAGTTTAAACACTTGCCAGTGCTTAGACAGTTAACAAAGCTAAATCCTCTCCCAGCTGAACACCATATTCCCCAGGGTATCCAATCAGGCTACTTTATTCTGGTCTTTTTAAAAGTCAGGTCAAATAGCTGTTTAAATTGTAATGATATCCATGTGAATTCTGTTTTTGATAGCAATTGCTGGTATCCTTTTAGCTCCCAGACAGACATACTATTTGCATAGCTTCTGTCATATGCAGTGCAATGCTGCTGCTGCTGATTTTTTGCTCACATCCAAGCTTTTAATTGGGTAAACTTTAACTGTGAATAAATAAATCAATTTTATATCCATGAGTTGTGCTATTTCAGTGAAACTGATACCTAGTCTCCTGCTACACCTTTGGAAACTTTAAGACTTGTGTCTGGGTAGGTGCTCTCTACACGCAGAAAGCTGCAGGTTGGGAAGACCCAGAAGAAGCTCTTGAGTCATTTTGATTGCAGTTTTCCTAGGCGTGAGCACCATGTGTATGCAATACCCACCAAAAACAATACTGTGAAAGGATCCCAGCTTGGCTATGGCAATCCTTAAGAGCTTCTCAACAGACAGTAGGGGTGAGAAAGCTTTTAATCTTTCTCTTTTTTTTAGTATTTATTATTTGATTATTTTTCACATCACTCCATCCTATCCCTTCATCCAGCCAGCAAGTAATGGACGATGAGCAGCAAGGGGGCATTCACAGTCTGGCAGTTTTCACTCACTAGATCAACCTTACAGCCTTGAAAACAGGAGTAATCTATTTCAGTCACTATGGTCATGCCTGCTCCCATCAACATTAATTTTGTTCACTTTTTAAAATTATTTAGCTGCTTCTTACAATATTCCTTTTAGAGGTTGTCACCGTAGTAATGTCCAATGTTCTGCAAACAATGGGAATAGCTGCCTTTCTTTACTCAAAAATTCTGCAGATGAACTATTCTTTTTAAAGGATAAAAATAGATATACTTCTCTCTTTTCACTTTTTACTTGTACTTTGCCTTAATTTTTTCTGGACTAACTATTCTGTTACCTCTTCAAAGAAGTATTTTCACTAGGCCTGTTTGACCAACTTTTACCCCAGATCTTTAAAGAACAATAGCCATACATGTCTTCTTTAAATTAAGTAGTTGCTTATATGCTTTTCTGAACCAGTCCTAAACAAGATTTTTCATGTTTAAAGACCTGCTGGAGGAAAAGGGAGAAATTCCTCTTGGGTACATTTCGTAGGAGTATAGCCCAATAAGCTGGAAAGCAGATGTGCATCCCATCGAGACCACTCCTCACCAGAAACTGGCACTAAGGAGTTAGGTGTTGGCCTTTCCTGTTCCTGGGACATTTATGCTACAGGGATGTTTGCTGTGTTTGCTCACTTGGAAGGAAGGACCTAGAGTGTTCGATGGTTTCTTTAGACAGCTGTGTGTGGTTGCATATCAAGATCTGAAAGGCCTTAACTTTACTTAATATGAAATGCCTCATTCGAGGCACAGTGTTGCCATTTTCCTTGATGTTCCAGAGAAAACATCCAGCCAATGACGCAGAGACTTACACTGAGACCATTGAGAATGTTGATAATAAATTTTTCTAGGAATGTATATGCTGAGTGTTTTCCTCACCATCAGTGCTGCTATACCTTACTTGGAGTGAGTTTAGTGTAATTCAAGAAATGTGGAGACAGAGGGCAAAATATATTGTAATGCTCTGTTGTTTCATTTACAGTGGCCTCATAGATGTTTAATGTGCTGAGGGCCATAAAGGCAAAATTCCCATCTAGAACGCATCTTGAAGGGCTTTCTAAGACTGTGTCTGTTAAATGTAATTTCTGCCATCATGGTACATCAGCAATGGCACTAGAAGCCCCAAACGCTACAGTCCACCTCCCAGTGCAGTGCAGCCATATCCTACATCTCCTATGATGGTCAGTAGGCAATGGCTTATACCTGGCTGTTCCTTCAGCCAGCACACATACATGCTACACCCATTTCAGCCCTGTGGCTGGCAGACCATGCTGTTCAGAAAACTGAGAGGTTCCTGACTGACTCTAATACATCACCTAAATACAGACAGGGTCATAACCCCAGCTTTTCAGCTGGGGCCATTGCATACTCTGCATGTGCCTGTTTCCACCTATGAAAGGGTTGTAGATGAGTATTCAGGGATAGGAGGAGTGCACTGCGTCCTGCCAGCCATCCGTGGTACAAGATATGCTTTCTATCTTCCAGAGTTTTCATGAGTTTTTTACTTGTGCCGCTGTTAAAAAAGAAAAAAAAATAGAGAAAGAAAAAAGCAGAGAGCATTAAATAATGCCCTGTCTTATTACCAGTGTACAAATGAATTTTGGCTTCAAAGTTAGCCAGTTTGGGAACAGCAGAATAGCCTAGACGTTAATTTTAGCAGTCATGAGTTTCTGCCCTGAAGATTTTGTTCAAATTAAAGCAACTTACTTCTCGCCCAACCGTCTGTGCTGAATAATAATGGCAGATGGAGAGAGGAAAATCTGGATTTCTCTGCTTTCAAGGAACCGCAAAAGCTAATGAGGTAATGTTAATTGTTCTGTGGCTGTGACTGAAAGAGGTCTCTGCACAGCAAGTACATTGCTTCCTCTTTCTTTTGAGGATGAAGAGAATAATATATGAAAGAAACGCAGCTGAGTCATTATGTTAGGGTGTGATAAATCAGATATTCTTGTGCAAAATTCTATACTGGGGTAGGCGGTAAGCAGCAATTTTACTTTCATTTGTTCCTATTAGAATAGCTGGTAGCACTGTAAGTATTGCTTGTGTTTTGAAAATGGCTCACATTCCAAGAAGAGGAGTTTTTTCAGATGACATGAGTACATTTCAAGTCTTTAAAAAAGTAATAAAGACATCTTCTCAGAGTATTGGTGACATAAAATCCAGTTCTCTGGCCACTTTTCACTCAAAGCAATTTATCTGTGCAGCGCAGTATTCTAGCCAAACACAGCAGTGAATGTAATTCCTCAAAAATCCTCATTTCAGTAACCATTTTGCTGTCCCTCCTTTTCACCATGGGTCTATGAGACGCAGGCCTTTATATTGTCTAAGGAGCCAACAAAACTTGTGATATGGTAAATAATTAAGACTGACAGGTATGAACAAAGTAACATTTCCTTATACATTTCATAATTTTCTGATCTGTATGGAGGCACAGTGTTTTATAATGGGTGAAGCTTTCACTATTAATAAGCATTTTCTCTGTTGTTTCCTAAAGAGCCATTCACCAGATTAACAAAACAGCAGTTAGGAGCTAAGAAAGGCTCTCTCAGCTCCGCTGGAGAGAAGGACATGTTAATGCCCCCAGGCAAAATGCCGTTGAAACCACCATGTCAGGACCAGTCACAGAGACATTGACCTATAATTGTGTCCAGAGAGGTCACAAGTGTGAGAGTTTCCAGGGCAGGAGAGGGGAGAAAATTTGCCAGAGCATTTACCTCCTGCAGTTAGAGATGGGTTTTCACAGGCACCCACCAGCTCCCAATTGCTCTCAGTGGGAGCTTCTGAAAAGCCTCTCTCCGGATGCTTTGGTGAGCAGGTGCTGCTGAAGGTGAATTTTGCAGGCCTATGGCTTAGCTGCCATTCTCATGTGTGCCTGAACTGGCCCCCCACAGCTCCCCAGGGGATACCAGGAAACCAAATTAAGGATGAGAAAAGAGCAGCTCCTTCCTCTCTGTGTGTAGCCGCGAAGAATAATAGCTCAGTGTGTTTCAGTTTCCGCTGTGCTAAAGGTTATACAGCAATGCTGATCACCTGGGGATTTAAACCCTGAGGGTTAATACTACCAGTTCCCATGGAATAAGCAGTGACTGGAATTTGCATCCAAAATTCAAATCAAATTGGAAATTAGCAATATTTTATCATGTATTAGGCTAAGATTCTGCAGTCCTTTACTATGTACAATAATTTCATCACGAAAAGTAGCCAATCGCAACATAAAATATGGCACTACACCAATATTATAGCTGATTTTAGAAAGAAACAGGCTTAAACACAAGGGCAAAAGGAAGGTTGAGAGAAACTGGTGCTCAGCTGTAGTTTAGCCTGAACACTTCTACTTGCACTGAGGGTACCACATAAAATTACCACTTCCTGCAGTAAGAAATCAAATTCACCTCGGTCTGTATTTTGCAATCATTCCTTTTAAGTGCTACTTATTTTTCTAAGGCTCTGTCCCTTTATCCATCTCTTAAAATTACAGTTGGTACAGACACATTTAACTTCACTTCTCCTATTTGTATTTTCTTTACCTTACTAGTTGGACTCATGCTTCTTTTGCTTAAGGACAAGTGAATTGTTAAAACTCTGGATTTTTTTTCTTGTGTAATTTGCAGCACTGAAATCTGTTGAGTGTTTTCTTTCATTGTGCTGCTTGCTGTCTCCAAGATTGCCATGGATAAATCTGGCCTCCTGGCAGCTAGCTTTGGTTGGGATAAATTTTCATCCCATTGCTGTGTATTTTTTATGGCATGCAAGGCTGGAGCAATTGCAGCTTATCTCAACAGCAGAGTATTAGAGGACGAGGCATTACAAATACAAATCATAGTTTGTGTGGTTCCTCATCTGTAATGTTTCCAAGACGTGCCTTGGAAAATGTCATTGTTCTCTCTTAGACTGAAAGATATTGCAGGCAACCACAGGCAGCCATCTTCTGATAGACTTTCAAGATTTTGGACAGTGCAGTGCCCATTCTTCATTCACAGATTCATTAGTCATAGTCGTATCTCAGTAGCTACAGCTGGGTATTTAGAATTATGATCTACAGCTTAGCAATCTACTAAGAAGAGTGATAGAAAGGGAAGATGTGTGTGTTAATATGAAAAATTTACAGACATTTCTGAGTGCAGGGTATTACAAAATTGCAGATGAGTCAGTTCAGGGATTTACATTTAACTAGACACTCTAGCTTGTAACAAAATCCTTCGTGCAGGTGTGAATTTTGAGGAAACATGATGCTGAACCTTGGTGACACATGCTGAAAAGCAAAGCCATAAATAAGAAGAAGTCTTGTATTTTCCAGTTCTGGTTTGGGAAATGCTAAACGCAGTCATGCTCCAGCATGCTGCAGCACAGTCCGTATGCAGAAGTCCTGACAATGAAAATGTTTGCATAAAACTTTGTATTCATAAATATTGTGAGCGTGAAGCCAAGCTTCCATGCTCCAGGTTTAATTTTCCTCTTTGGATTCTTTCAATTACGAAATGTTCTGGAATATTTGATCCCCATCCTCTGCTCCTCCAGTCCCTGTCTCTGACGCACACGAACAACTTTCCTAGGATTTGCCAGTAGAGAAAATGGAGCATATTTTCTGCAACATGCCAGATGGTGTTTGTGAATACCAGATACGCAGGAGGTTCCTAATTAAAGCTTTAAACCTGGAGATGAGAAATGGCAGGTGCAGTCTGGTGGGTGCCCAGATAGCTGCTTTAATGACCTTTTTGAGAGCACCCTCACACCCATCCTCAGGGAACTCATAATGACAAGAGACAGTTAATTTAAAGCTAATTGAGAAATCTCTATCCAGTCTCCATGCAATAAAACAAGGTTCTAGTCTAGACCTCAGCCAGCAGTTTGCACACTGACGGAAAGAAAATGGCCAGAACCAGGCTGCAAAAGTTGCCAAGTCATTCTCACTCCAAGCAAACAAAGCCGGAACTCGAATGTTAATGGTTTCAGCAGCAGTTCAGCCCATAAATACTCTGCTGAGGGGAGCATCTGTGACTAGGAGTAGAAATGAAGCCTGTAGCTCTGTAAAGGCTGTTTCTTCAGCAGTAAGATCTTTCAGAGCCAAGGAGGTGAGTGTGTGTTCTGAATGGGTGCCCATTGGGACAGGCTGATGCCAGCCCCTCTGTAGGTGGGAGTGACCCCTAGAGACACTGTCTCATCTGCTGAAAACGTTAGTTTTTGTCCTGGCCCTACTTCCCTCTGATACCTTTCCTAGCTTTTCTATGGCAAATAGTGTTTCACTAAGGGCTTGTGCTCCCACTGCTTGATGTTTTAAGGCAGCAGAGAAGGAGAGATTGCTTATACTAGCTTGTGACACACAGCTGGGATTAAATCCTGCAAAAACACCGTCAACATCTCCACTACCCTCCGGTTCCTATACTGAGTGAGAAGATGTCAGCAGAAAGCACAGTGTATAGCCATGAGCACTCAGCTGGTTTTGACTGCCCAGGTGATCCTCACAGCTGTTGCTTTTCCTTGCTAAAGAGCAGGTACATGGCTATTGACTGCAGGTCTTGACCTGCATCACTGACATCTGAGACAGTTCTTAGGACACTGAACAAGCTGGTTGTGCCCTTCTACAACACTACACTCCCAAGCACCAGGAGGATTCAGCCTCCCACTAGGAACCACTTCGCACCAACTGAGCCTCTGGAAATCCAAGTTCTCCATGAAAGTCCAACTGAGACACGTGGCAGGACTCAAAGGGAAAACAGCTCAGGGACTGGTGCTGAATTCTCACCCTTGTAAGCTGAGATTATGAGCTCCAGGGACCTCATTGAGGAGAAGGTTGTTTAGAGGCATGCAGGTCTTCACTGGTATTCTTACAGTGCAGTTTAGGATCCCATATAGACACACATTGTTCTTCCCAGGTCTCTGGTCTGCTGGTGAATTTCTTTCCTTATCAGCTTTTTCTCAGTTTTGCCTAAAGTCACCAGCCCTCACCAATGTTTTGAACAAACATTCACATTTTCTTAGAAAAATATTCTTAACAGATAGTGAGCGTACTAGAAGAATTTCCATACTCTGATGAAAGGTTAATTTCTCACCCCCACATCCGAACACCAATTTGTCTAAAGGCCTGAACTTTCAGGTAGATGTTGCCCATTGACTCCCAAACACATGGGTGAAACTTGAGGCAAATGTGACTTCTGCCACACTTTTTGGAAGGGATAGCAAAATCTGATATATCCCTGCCTTGTGCTATAGAGCAGCCACAGCTTCTAGGCTCTGGGTGTAGTTGAGCTTCATCACCAGCACCTGCTAGAGCAGAAAAATTGCTCTGTGTAACTCTTTCTCTGGCCTATACTGAGGGAGCAGCTCCTTATTACATTAAAGCTGGTTTAAGAGATCCCCACCTTTTCTTGTCTCTGGCTCCTTATTCTGATCCCTAAATAATGCTTAGTCTTGCTCCTTTCCTGGCCAGTGGCACCATGGGACTACTCTTGATGCCAGGTCAGGGACTCAGGCTGAACCTTGCAGCTGCCTTTTTGTTTGTTTGTCTGTTTTGGAAAACACAACATGGAGCAACACTTTGAAGGCAGGCCTTTTCTCTTTCTGAGGAAGCCAAATGTTTCTGACTTGTAAATCCCAGTTACTGCATATATATAAAAGGACTGAATTGCTTGAGCTCCATCTGCTTTCACTGGCTGCAGAGCTGACCCTCTGCTCCCACCAAAGTTACAGTCTGGACACCAAGTGTTTTATAAACTGTGAGGTGTAATCCAAGATGTAGACAGACACACATCCTCATTTTGCTCAGACTCATTCTTTGGCTAATGCTGCAACATTATAGACTTATGGGTGCCCTATAAATACGTGTTATCACAGATACTACTGTATAAGTGCACTGTAAAATACACTATAGCAAATTGTAAAATTTATGAAATTGAGCATGAGAGAGGAACAGTTTCATTTGTTGGAAATTTGGAAATCCTTAAGAACGTGATGGAGAGGATTTGTGATGTGAGTAAATTAATAAAATTCCTATTCTAACAGAGGAAAGTAAATTAGCCATGAAAGCAATATCACAATATCACAAAAAAAGCCTTGAGCTCTTGGTCTCTCATCAGAAACCTGTGGAAATGAACAGCAAACTAATCTGCAGGATGCAGAAAACGTGTGAGATTAGTTCAGCAGAACAGGAATATTTAATGAAAGACATATACAAACTGAATTGCAAAGCATATATTATTCTGCTTTTGAAGAGCTTGGGAAAGACAGCCATTAGCAGAAGGTGGGAAAGAAGGCATGAGAGCTGGGGAATAGCAAGGACTGCCAGTCATTGACAATGCTGAGGGTTGATTGCTCCTTCAGGGAAGGCTGAGACACGGTGGAGGGAATTTAGGATGGAAAAGAGCAACTGAGGTAAAGAAGTGTGATCTTACCTGATTTTTACATTTATTGCTGTCCATATAGGGCCAAGCCAGATATCTCAAGGAAGAAAAAAAGAACCCACAGCGGCAAGAAGCAGAAGGCAGCAGAATAGCATTTGATTCCAAGAAGAAAAAAGGTCAAGGACTGTATTTCATAGTTATAGAAATTAAATCTCATTGGTTTCAGCCCAGTCAAGCGCAGTATTTGCTCCCTAAAACACCAGAAAATAATTTGTGCATTCAGAGAGCACAAAAATTAGCTGTTATTTTCCTGGTCTGCAAGAGTCTGGTTGTGCAATGATTTGCAATTTGGACTCCAAGGTTATGACTGCTGTGACAGCATTTCAACAACATCCATACGTGGAATATGCAGAGGGTTCAATGCTGCATTTTGTGCAGTTTTACTAGTAATATTTAAAATGCTCAATTCAGCAGACCTCCTTCATTACTAGAAGCATAGCTGTTTCCTAAAAGGAACAGTATTTTCAATCCCTCCAGCCGCAAGACCCAAAGCAAGCACCCTGCTATTGAATGTTCCTCCAAATTTCCTATGAGTAAAATGGGCTAGCTGAGATACATTTCAGGGTGCAGTCCTTCTTGCCCCCTGCCAGCTTTATTTGTTGTTTAGCAGCAG
>NW_010408618.1:0-11475 GCF_000710305.1 Buceros rhinoceros silvestris | reverse complement strand
ATGGCCCAACTGCCATCACATTTGAGTCCGTTCCAGGGAGCTAATGGGAGCTTGGTGAAGGACACTGCTGCCAGTTCTTGCATGGGAAGCAAAGTGTTGGGAGCATACTTGTGCAAAGCCTTCCTTGCTTCACAGCTCAGATAGTCCTTCAGATGTCCTTCCTCACTAATTCAGCTCAAATAGTCCTTCAGATGCCATTCTCTTTCAGGAAGAAAAGAACTGTGTATTTGCTTTATTAGTGAGGAAAGAATATGCTTGGTGGCAGCCAAGACAAAAATCTTTTGGAGTGAAAAGGGATTTCTCATTTTAGAAACAAAACCTCACAGCTGTGTGCTTGAGCTGTGAAGAAAAACCGACCCAGAACAGAAAGCAGAGGATATAAATGCGATATCAAGAACAAAAATCTGTAGAATATGAAATGTTGTGAGCTTGAGTCAAATTACTGAACGTGGGTCAAGGACCGAATAGTTTACTGATGGAGAATTTTGTTGGTTTTGTGGGTCTTTGTTGGGTTTTTTTGGTTTTTTTTGCCCCTTCCACTCAGGAAGGCAAATTGGATTTCTGCACATTTTCATTTTCCAAGTGTGTTGTCCCCAATAATCTTAGCTTACCCAATATGTAAAAGGTTTTGTAACTTATCTCTTATGCTACCTTGCTTTCACTGCTATCCATTCAATAGATTCTACTCATTTAATTCTGTCAGATCAAAACGGGCTGTGTTTTGTCTGGCTGTCAGAATTCACCTTAAGCTGATGCTAATAGTGGTTGTAAAATTGACGTGTGTATGTGCGTTAATGCAAATAAGATCAGGAAGAATAAAATCAAAAAACGCAGGATCTTTCTGAAGACAACTCAGACAAAGCCACAGGGAATTTGTACTGATGATTAACAACTTGAGGAGATGGTGCACCATGTGTCAAGCAGAGGAAACATGGCAAGCAGTAAACTGACAGTGTCAATCTCTGTAAGTAGCTGGCAAATATTGGAAAGGAGGAGGATTGATGCTGGCCCTGTGGGCAGGGTCTGCCCCAAAAGGGGCATCAGGAAATGCTGATTCCCTGCCAGGCAAGTCTCAGCTACTCTGCTTAGGGCTAGTATTATGCCCAAGGGCAAACAGCTTCTGCGGAGATGCAGGAGGAGGAGGGAAGCAGCAGGCTAGTCGTGGAAATATCCACCACAGCAAAAGCATGTTTTGGTGCTTTATTCATGTTTGCCCTCCTCCTGCTCCTTCTCTTTCATTCTATTTTACGCAGTCACCTCCAGCCTGAGGCTCATCGCACACACATCAAAACAAAGTCCTTCTCTGAATGAGTTCAACTTCGTTGCTTTATCTGCTTGAAGACATTTGAATTTCCTGTCAGTGTGGTGCTGCCTGAAATCTTCTTTGGCTTTTTTTTAAGCTTGTAATTAAGATAGCACAGTGGTTCTTTGTAAAAGGACTGCTTTCAAGATTGTCAGCAGATGAACAATAGCTTGTGCCCTGCAGATTTCGATTCTTGCAGTTTTCCGAGTATTCAAGACTATGCTCTGTCTATATATGGTCCCTTCTATGTCCTTTTTATATATGGTCCCTTTCCAGACACTCTTGTGAAAAGTTACACACAAGCAACAAATTATAATCCTAATAAGTATATTATATATATATGCTTATATATGCTATATATATGCTTATTTTAAAAATTTTTTTCTAACAGTGCAAATGCTTCTTAACTTCTTCTGATATTTCCATTTATTTTTTGTGTATTGAAAGTCAGAAACGAGTCCTTTCTGATCAAAAACTGAAATATCATACTTTGTGCTGCTTTTTGTCCAGCATCAGGTAAAAAGATTATGAAGAATGCCAGCATGATACAAAAGCATCATCAATAAAACCTGCCACTTCCCATCATCAAAAAGATTAAAAAAGCATACATCATGCTGTTGTTACAACAAGAAAAGAAAACCTGCCTGAGGTTTCACAGAAAACCATGTTCAGAGGATGTTCCAAAATGGCTGAAATGTATGGTTGGAGAAAGAAACTAGAGCATTAATGAATATCACAGTAAAAGTCTGTGAGATAGAATGGAGTAGTGTCCTAAAACAGGACTGCAAAATCTTTTTGTTCCTCCTCAACTTTAGGCAGCATTTGAATGAGACTTTGGGTGAGGCTGGCGTAGCTTAGAGCTCAGATCTGAATTAAGATTGGGGCCTAATCCTGTCAATATTTCAAAATCTGTGTTGTCAGATTTCACCCTGAAATAAAAATGCCAGGGAAATTGTCGAATTTGTGAGAACTTTGCCATCTCAAGAAGTAGAAAACCTCTTACACTTCTTTCCATTTTGGTCTATATCTAATGAGAGACATATGAAAATATTAAACTGAAGCTGTCAACTCAAGAATTTCCAAACCTGATCCAGGCGTATTGTGGGAGGTAACTGTATGGAAAGAGTATCTAAAACCTGGTATTTTGAGTTTGCTTGCTGTGAGGTTCAAAACCGCATCTAGATTTTGTCCACATTAAACTTTTTCTGGCTGGTGTGGATCAGAACATTCTTTAAGATTAAAAGAGTTGTTTCTTTTCACAAAATAATATATGGGTACCAAAAAGTGTGTGTTTATGTATATTTATGTGTATAAAGTAATAATAATAACAAATGGACACTAATGGGATATTAATAGGATATTTAATACTTTATTAATAGGATAATAATTTCAGCCATAATTGCTAGATGAATTAAGCCTATTTCTTGAAATTTTAAAATATTGTCCTTCCTTATACAGCAATTTTAAGAAAGGTAACTCCTAGCTCAGCAGAGATCTTGCAACAGTGTACCAAACAAGAGCGGTGCTCAATGCCACAGAGAAGCAAACAGGGAGGAAGGTCTCAAAAAATTGACACTGAACTTTACATGGCTACACGAATATAAGCATTGAGGTGCGACACATAGAGCTTATATTGTTGCTTATAAGGAAAGTCTGGTTTTTTTATACTTTATTCCCACCAACTTTTGTTGCGGGCAAAACAGTAACCCCCACACAGCTAGGTAATTGTTTTCTCCAAACTCTCTGAGGGCAATGTCATCTCCTAATGACATTCAATTATTAGTTCATAGATGTTATCATAAAATTAATTACGTTCCCTACAAGATGCCCTTAGTGTTAATTTTGATGGCTGTCTCATTGATTGGCTATTGAGCTCTTCATTGTGCTGGTTCGCCAAGGTCTCAGCCTGACTCTACCAGGAGCACTTTTGCCCTGAGCTAGCTGCCAATCTCCACAACAAGACACCTTGAAAAGGTCAGGGCTATCAAAGGCTGGCCAAGGGTCTACTGCCCTTAACCCAAGTCTGAAATAATACGTTTGCTGAATTTCTTTTCATGAGGCAGTTACCTAGCTGATGATGAGTAAAGTCAGTAGACAGGCTGCCTGTTCTTGCCCCTTGTAGAGATTAACTCTGAGAAAAAAAACAGTGAGCAAGGGAGCAAGAGGAGAGCGGGAAGAGGAGGTGAAGGCAGAAAGTATGTTCCCAGTCACTGAGCCCCATAACCAGACTTCTCCAAGTGCTTCAGCATCACTTTTTTTAAAATAGCATACGGCTCTGGAGTGAAAAGAAAAGCACATGAATGTGGGTACAACTACACTGTGAAACAGAGGATGGTGGGACTGGCACTGAGGAAGCCTGAGAGGTTAGGGAAAGTGCTGGAGGAGTACAAGGCACCATGGCATGGTGAAGGCTTGGCTGTGCAGGGCTGGTGCTCACTAGCTCTATCAGTCTTGAGTTAGGTAATATGCCCTAATTTTCAGGAGGCTTTATCAGCTTGGGCCATTGCTGGGCTAACGGCTTCCTCATCCGAGCTGAGGTTGAAGCAAGAGCTCTGGCAGTTCCACTTCTGAGAGCAGAGATCAATCACTGGTTTTCAATGCCTTGGCAGGCAGCACCTTGGTATCATCTCCACACGGGCATACTTTTACCTCCTCTACACTGAACATTGATACTCAAGGGCAAATAGCAGAGCATTATGTACAAATTTCTTCTGGCTTCAGGATCACACATTAAGGATATTTAGGTGTCAGTTAAAATATGCTTTGTATCTCAGCTTTATATAGCATCTGGGGTGGTTTTGACATTATAATTTTGAGCAGCTTCTTCACGCAAAATACCAATTCTAGCCATGGCATATCCTGTTGTCAGGTTGCTTCACAAAAAATTCCATACGACTCTTAATATCAAGTCAAATGTTTATTTCTTTGTACATAGTCCCTCAGTGCTCTGATTTTCCAGTACCCCTGGGGGCTGGCTTTCACAGTCAGTTGGAAGTTCCTGAGCAAGCAGAAGATCACAACTAACTTGACAGCCAAACAGAAACAGAAGCACACTTGATTATATATGCTAGTGGTTGATAATAGCCATTTGTCCATGGATTTAGCTATTTAGCTGAGGTACCTTGCAGGGCTATTTAAGCCAGAAGACTGAGTGCAGAAGGCACCTGAATGAGACGCTGCAAGGATGGGGGGTGCAGGGGTGTCTATGCCAGAGCTTTCACAGTCAGTTGGAAGTTCCTGAGCAAGCAGAAGATCACAACTAACTTGACAGCCAAACAGAAACAGAAGCACACTTGATTATATATGCTAGTGGTTGATAATAGCCATTTGTCCATGGATTTAGCTATTTAGCTGAGGTACCTTGCAGGGCTATTTAAGCCAGAAGACTGAGTGCAGAAGGCACCTGAATGAGACGCTGCAAGGATGGGGGGTGCAGGGGTGTCTATGCCAGAGGCTGCCACAGTGGGGGAAGGCTCATTGCTTCAGGTGGAGGGGATGAGGCAGAAGATGATTTGCTCAGTGCCAAGGAGAAAACAAGGGCTGTGTGTACGCATGCATATAAGTGGTAGCAGGGATGGAAGGGAACCACACAGGTATCCTGTGTCAGGAAGGCCTGGAGCAGCAAAATTGTATTTTTTCTGTGGTTCAGAGACACTCGAGCCCTCCCTGCAAGTGTAATACAATTCAGTGACAGCAGGCTGAGAGCGAGTTCTAGCTATGACAGCACGACAACCTAGTGTCATCTTTCCTTTGACAAAGCTACTGATATGTTGAAGAAGATTTTGACAGCTATTGGTCTCGGTTGCAGGAAGGTGAGATGAGAGAGAGTTGGGAAATTATTTTTGTAATGATTCAAGCAAAAGGGAAAAGGACATCTCCTGCTTGGTTGCCCTTTCCTAGTACGCAGTGGTCATAACGAATAGCATGGGGTTTCTATTCACCCCTGCATTTCTGAACTTCAACCTTCATGTAATTCTGTGGGGAAAGTCCCAACAGCTCATTTTTCTCTTTACTATTGTGGCATTTCCCCTCTAAAATTAGAATATTAATTAAAATCTGAATTGGAATCTGATTACAATTTAAATGGAACAGGGAGCTAGGACTTTTCCAGTCTTCCACAATCATAAAATTACATGGCAGAGAGAGCTAAATCTAATTGTGTAGGGATTTTTTGTTTTTTCAAATATCTTTCTGCTTCTACACTTAGTTTTGTATTCTAATAAGCCCAAACTCTGGATGCACTTCTAATCAAAGAGCTGGAATCTCATGTTTGATTATGGATGCATATTTGTAAGAAGAAATAATCTGGGAAACAACTGGTTTTGGAGAAGCATTTCTAAATAATAATTTCTCCCAGCCGATAGCATTTTCAGCATGTCTTGGTCTATTAGTCTTGTATTCAGTGCACAGCTTCAAACTCCAGTGGCCTGAGAGAATGCATTACTGTTCCTACAACAGAGCAGGAAAAAAGTCAGCAGCGAGTTTGATGTTCAGTACTACAATGATATTCAGTGTTCCAGGAGAAAGCCCAGTGATACTGGGCTTGTTCCAGGCACCAATTTTGTGAATCCTGCCTGTTTTTAACAGACATGTAGTCCTATAAATTTTGTGGAGAAAAATGTGCTGGAGAAAATCCATAGGAAGACCCTCAAGAGTGTGGCCATGAGGGCTCATTTTCAAGCTGCTGCTGCATTTTGCAATGTGTGAAAGACAGTCAGTTTACAAAGACCCCTTCATGTGTTCTTTCAGTTTTGTAAGTCTGCTTTGGACAGCGTGGTGTTGGTGACAAAGCTCCACTTGATTTCATCGGTAGCAGATGACACTTTAGGTCGTCATCCAAAGCTCCTGGAAAAAGCTTTTGTTGGCTTCAGCAGGTAGACCAAGACCGATCCTCCTTCGCTTTGGTCATTTAACTGAGGTGCTTCTTTCAGGAGTTTGATGATTCTCAATTGTCTCTGAGCAATAGTGAATGTGAGATGGCCACCTCTGGAGGCTGCCTGAGCCTGCGGCTAAGACAATACCCTTCCATCTGTGCTGTTTTTCTTGTCTGGTATGGCTGGGCCAGCAGCGTGCCTTACTCCGGTGCCTTGGTTCATGTGTACAGCTCGAGGCTGAGTGTGGATCTCACATGGGAATCAGCAGCTTCACTTGCTATTTGGTCAGTGAGAGCCTGGGGTCTTTGGCAACTTAAAAAGGATGTACAGAGTCCTAGTAGAAAAAAAGCTGTGATTGATTTCTGAAGGGGCTACAAAGAGTGCTATTTGTACAGGTTTTTTATTCGTTTTTGACCTATGAGCTTGGGAGAAAAAATGGCCATTGCTTTAAGGTTCATACAACATGCTGGTAGGAAGGAAAATTGTCCGTTCCTTGTCATTTGTATGCAAATTTGCTGTACTCTTATTTTGCCCTGTTACGGAAAAAAATATTAAAAATAAATATGTATTAAAATATCCTTGGGACACTGTTTGCATCAGGTCAAAGTCTCACTTCATGCAAATTACAAAGCCACCTGCCAGTGGAGGCAGAGAGTACTGTCAAAGCTTTTTCTTTACCAAGCAAGCCTGCTGGTCATCACAGACTCAGTCCTGTCCCAGTTGCTGTTCCATAAGGCTCTAAATTGGCCGCTTTAGGCAAAGGTCACATTGTGGTATCAATTACTGGCTACTACCTGGAAAATTTAATTTCATGCCCTGCAGTGGGTCTTCCTTCTTCTCTAGTATGATTGACAACTGTTTCCCTGTTGGTAACTAGAATAGCTCATTTATTTTAAGTGATTAAAATCCAGAAGCTCACTGATTTGGAAGGGCAGCTTTGGGTTGCTAGCATAACCCACAGAGCTCTTGCCCAAATGCATTTGGATGAATAGAACAAAAGTTACTCTTGCCCTTTACAAGGCCTCTTAAGAAATTGTATTGTTTGTGATTTATGTCATGTCAATCCATTCCTTGTCATCCATTTGATGCTTAGATAATGCACTGGGTACGTTTCTTGCAGGTTAATTGTACGTAATGAACACCAGAGGAGATTAATGAGATAAGAATTGGCTAATTTTAGATAATGTGACATCAAAAGTTTGTTAATGTCACTTATTTTTAAACCTAAACACTTCTGCTTGAAGATCAGTTGTCAGATCTTTTCTGTCTCTTAGAAGCCTCTGAAGAGCTTCTTAAATAGCTGATTTGCATTTTAACAGATCTTAGTGCAGTTTCCAAGATCTAGAAAGCTGGACCTTCATTTATTCTCAGAAACCATTTATTTCCCAAAGGATACATTATATCATGAATTTTATAGTGGAACTACCAATCAAAGTAAAAGGAGATTTCTGCTTGAAAATTGTTTGTGTAATACAAGCAGTGACAGGGATTAAAAATACGTACATTCTAACTCTATCCTAGCTGAAACCAGGACAATGAGTAGCTAGGATTTGAAAGAAAGTATCTGTGAAGAACATAAGGATTTATTATTAGGTGAGGAGAGGCTTATTTTAAAGTAATTAATTGTAACTATGACAATGGAGATTTCCTAGTTCAAGTATTCCAGGACTTTCACTGTTCAGCTTGAAGACAGTCCAGACAACTATAGCATGGTGGCTGGAGTGGCAAGTGGCAGTCTACAGGTGCGCTGCAGAGGCATTCCTCAGAGGACATGTGGTTTGGTATAACGTGTAACAACTAAACGTATTTTAAAAGTGTTTATGCCAGGTACAAACACTCCTGTGGTGACAGCAGGATCAAAAGCTTTTAAAAAGGCAGCAAGTTGAAGTTTGGCTAGCTAAAGGATATGGGACACTGAAATGTGGGACCCAGTGTTTCTTTACAGCAGCCAAGAAGTTCTGCTTGTCTTTGAATTCAGATCAAATTGTCTAATCATTACCCATACACTTGTTAGTACTACTTGCCTGCAATTCTTCTGGAGTGGTCAGTGTTGCACTACCAGTAAGAAGGTGATACTAATACTACGAAGGTGATATATCCCTGCTCCAGGAAATTTATGACAGAGAGGTATGGACACACAAACTCACTAAAGAAATTTAGGAGATCCTAAATTTCTTTTAAAAACCTCAGATTCTTCTAAAAACATTTTCAGTACAAAGTATCACAGAGAAAGGAATTATCTTAGGAGCGTACAGCTATGAAGAGTAGCACAGTTGCTAGCACTGGATCCTGGAACTCTACAGTGATATGTTGGAGGTTAGCGATGATCACCTTCCATTTCATAAGCCTGCACACTTGTTCATGGTAAGTCTCCAGAGGAAGCAGTGACACCTAAGTCTGCACTGTCCGTTGGACACTTGTTTTGATATCTACCCATATGGGGCTTAAATTTGGGCTTTTAGTGTTGTAAGCCTGGCCCAGAACCACCAAGAACACCCTCAGTAGGAGCCATGAGGCAGCTCCAAGGTAAGGAATGACTGGAACAGACCTCCTTTGCTTGTAGGTTATACTGAGCAGGTAGACTCCATAGTGGGCAAGTTCCAGCAAGGCTGTGCTCTCTACCTGTGGTCCTCCCCAACCCTGCTTCAAGAGGCAGGGGATGCAGACATGCATACTTTCAGCATTCACAAGGCAAAAATTATGGAGCTTACTGTCTACTCATACCCTCTCCACGGCAGAAGATCTTAGGGCAGATGATTAAGCATATTTACACCGTTTGAGATAAAAAACAACTGTAAGTCAAGTGGCAATCTAAATGCTGATACAAAAGATGTATGTTTGCCCTTCAAAAGCAATGCAATTTTTCACATTTGAAAGAACACATGCACGTATGTACTGTGTTGGATGGCAGCCAAAATCCACCTTTTGCCTTATTTGTTTTTTTAACTTCTTAATGAGATTGGAAATGTGTCTGGCACACACCTGCTACAAAAAATTTTACTTAGGATAATAAATTAATATCGGCTACTAAAGCACTGAGTTGCCAGAGCCAGGCTTTGCTAGTAAGAATATAATGAGTTTCTAGTGGTTTGGCATTGCAGTATCATAGACAGCCTGGAATAAATTTGCAGAAATGCTGTGGCCCCAAAGAAGGTGAGGCAATTCTCCCCGCTCCTTTGTTTTGGGGAAGCCACACTTCTGTCACTTCCAGGAGTTATTCTCATCCAGTAATGCTTGCCATTTCTTGTTACTTTGCCGTCAGTGTGCAGCTGGAAGGTATCTCATAAAGCCAGAACACTACCACTCACAAAGCCATTTGGCAATTTAACTACTGATGCTTACTCCTTTCCAAACTGTGGAACATCTCTAATGCTACCTAAACTGCACACTGCCAGCATGCAGTGACTGAGATATACTGCCTCAAAAAATAACAGGATGAATAACGGTATCATCTAAGCACAATGAATTTATTTACTGTAGGTGATCAAAGAACAGAGTTATAAAGCTGGTCCCAGAGTATATTTAGCTTTTAAATCCTTGGTGCAACATGTGCCACATCTCATTAAAGATATAAGGAAACAGATGCTTTTCATTTTCTCTGTAGGATGAAATGACTGAGACTTTCAACAAAGTGTGGGCTGGTGTTTTGGGAATGCTCGGCTTTTCTAACGTTTCATAAATATCAGCAGAACAGATATCTGCAAACATGTTGGCACCTGCCAATCAATCCTTGATGTTTCTCCTCCTCTTAACTTTTATATTGAGTAACAGGGAAACCTCCAACAAAATTCTAGCAGGTGAGCCTTTCTGAGAGTCCAAACATGAACTATAAATTCAGTACTTTGCTGCTGCTGAGATTTTCTCGTATCATAAATCCAGCTTCACATCTGGAAATGGGTTCTTCAGAGTTCATCGGTTATTTGTCTAAGGAGAGGTCTCCAGTGGCACAGAGGGGATTTAGGCACTAGGTAGGAAGTATCCAATTCCCCTTTGTGTCTTTGAAAAGCTTTTCCTCTGACGCCTCTGATGAAAAGAATTGGAATAGCAGGACTTACTGCATGTACTCTGTTAGGATCCTCTAGGCACTCCCTGTACTTCTAACACCCTGAGATGAATTTCAGGTGGAAAAATAATTCTTTAATTGTGCAGCCTAAATACTTAGAGAAGAGCAAGGATTGTGCTCATTTCCAGGGGAAGGCAGTACTATACTTCAATGATTTCTTTAAATTCTAGTCCTGCTCAGAGTCTCCTAACTCAAAAGTAGGTATTGACAGGCATCCTGCGGTTTTACTTTTTTCCAGTCCTTCTTTTGCCCTGTGTTTCTGCCCTTGCTTTCTAGCTGAAAGTCAAGACCCACAGCTGGAGGAAATAAAATGCCTGTATTGAAGTGCTTTAAAACTAGTGTGGTCCAATTTCAGCTCAGAACTAATAGAGTTCTCTGCAGAAGAAGGCAATGAATCTTTCGCTCTGTGTCCATCTCTCTTATAATGGAAAGAACATAACCAGCTGCCCTATGGAAAAAAAAAAATCAGAAAAATCCACCACCTAGCTCTTCCCTGCAATCAGCAGCTAGTGTTCATCCTAGATTGGTAATGAAAGGCGATTCCATCCCCTCAGCATCACATTATCAAGTAACTTCAGGTTGTCCTTAATCACCTTGTTATTTTTCTCTTTCAAAGTTTAGATTAAATGATTTAACAATGCACATGTGATTTCCCCATAAAGACTGTGAATTAGTGACCATATGCTGTAAGTTAGGACACACCAGAATGGGTAAATTGAACATGCTCATACCAATACAGCCGTAAGAACAACCTCCCTTCCCTTCCCCCTTTCCCCTGCCCTTTGCCAAACTTCTCCTCCACAACCACATAACCATATGGCCAGTGTTATAAAACATCAAGGCCTCAGTCACAATAGCAATCCCAATAAAAAAAGTCAAGGTAGAAGCCTTCACAAGGCTTAACCTTTGTTTACAGCTGATCCCTGGAATGTCTGGCTCAGCTGCTTTTAAACACTGCCCATGCCACCTATAAAAATGTTTACTATTTAAATAATAAGAGATTTACTACAAGAACATCCTTCTCCCACACCCCTGGATTTTCCCTCTCCAGGGACAGAGCACCAACTGGGCTGGGTAAAACACCTGCCTTATTAATACCATTCATCAAGAAACAATGCTGAAGAGCCTGACAGGGTGCAAAAGCCCGGCCCGTCTTTATAGCTGAAAGAGTCCCTGCTGGGCTAAGCAGACTTCAGCTCAGAGGAACAGGTGCCTCTTTGCCTCTTCCCCCCTCC
>NW_010408617.1:10763-20219 GCF_000710305.1 Buceros rhinoceros silvestris | reverse complement strand
GTGCAATACAGCGCCTGTAAGGTGTTCTGCGCTGAGAAGATACACAACAAATGAGCAAACACAACTCACCCAAATCATGTGGATAACCTGAATCCTAAGACACCTGCCTCGGGAGTATTTGCCTAGCACCTTTGTTTTGATGTTAATACATCCCTGCTAGCGTGGAAGTTGCTCATTGTAAATGAGGACACTTATTCCCTCCAAATTGCCCTAAAACTATATGAAAAAGGCAAGAAATGGTCACAACACATCAAGGACTTTCAGCAGTTGTTATCTTTCAGTCATTAATACGCATAACTATTTCAGTAGGTTAGCATAAAGGGAAAGAAACTTTGTCTCAAACTAAGATAGGTGGTCAGTATATTTAATAGTCACAAAATAAGTGAATAATACAAAAAAGGTAAAACTGAAGTGATACAAGAACAAAGCAGTACTGAGGGAAAAAAAACAAGTACTGAGAAATACAAGTTTTCTATGAACTTTTTGTTTTAATTCAGTTATCTTCTCCTCCAACTATAATCGGGTAGAGCAATAACTTGCCTATTTATAATAACTACATACTGACTGGGTGATTGGAATAGCCTGAAGGCTCTGATTTGGTTACACCTGCAGACTAAATTATTTAAGTATTATTAAATGAAAATGAAGGGAAACTAGGAGAATAAGATTAGCATTATATAGAGCAACATCGCTCTAGAATGCCTCATCAGAAAAATTAATGGTTTTCTTTTTAATACAAGAAAGCTTGAAGTTGAGAGACATCTCAGACTACAAAAGGCACCAGGTTTGGCGCTCTGTCTATTTTTATTCTAACATTTCATTCTATTATAAAAGTGGAGAATACACTGTTTACTGTCTTTGTGAAAACTGTTCATACCTTCCTTGTTTCTAGATGTTAGTTAGAAATCTTGGCTGTTGAACAGTAAGCCATCCTGAACCTTACTTATCAGGCTGTCTCATAAACTCATAACTACTGATACTTCCCCTATAATCACAGAATCACCTGCTTGGACGAGACCCTTAAGATCATCAAGCACAACCATACACCCAAGCACTGCCAGGGTCTCTAAACCACGTCCCTCAGCACCACATTGACACATTTTATAAACACATCCAGAGATGGCGGCTCCAGCACTGCCCTGGGCATTTCAACCATACACCCAAGCACTGCCAGGGTCTCTAAACCACATCCCTCAGCACCACATTGACATATTTTATAAACACATCCAGAGATGGGGGCTCCAGCACTGCCCTGGGCAGCCTGTAACCACACAGCCTAGTTAACATGCCAGCTTCAGTTTTGGGAAAGCCTGAATTCAGTCTTAATTTCACCAAAATTCATTATTTAATATTTTGAAGCTGCGTATTTATTTTGCATGTGTAGATAAGGCCTTCATCCTCAAAGGGCAAGTAGGAATTCTCACTGTTGTTAACACGGCACTTGTCCATCCTGAGTAACACAGCCCCAAGGGACACAGACCAGACTGGTTCTAAACTGTCTCGGTTGTCTTTGCAGCAACACGGCACTTGTCCATCCTGAGTAACACAGCCCCAAGGGACACAGACCAGACTGGTTCTAAACTGTCTCGATTGTCTTTGCAGCGCAGTGCAGCTCAGAGATACTCATCAGGGTTTTTAAATCAGGGTTGGTGCCTAGACAGCTAGCCCTGCTTAAAACAATCTCTGTTCTTCTTTTATTATTTCGAGGAAGCCTTTTTCCTCCTTAAAAGACCTAAGGCCTCTGTTGCTCTGTAGTCTCTTGTAAGATTATGCCCTCTTTCCACATTTGTCATTAGTTTCCTTTCGTTATACTTCTCTGGGATCTCTCTCTGCTCCCCTCTGGCTTTTCCCCATCTTAAGACAAAGATAAGAAGTTCTGCTTGCTGCATTCCTACGTAGCACACTGTCTTGACACTTGCTGAATGCCCTGTTTACAATCGCAGCACCAACCTTCCCTTTGACAGTTCCCATTCTGCTTTCCCATGGGATCCATCTGCTCCAGGAAAAGCCGATGGCAAAGCCTTCTAATGAACGTTTTCTAAGCCAAGGCTAAAAGCTAGTGCTTCATGTTCATACTCATCTGATCTGTAAACCACTTTCTGTAATATCAGCCAGACAGCTGATCATAATTCCTCATGTAATTACCCTTTCTCATTATCAATGCCATCTTCTCGTCTACCAATTCCTCATGTAATTACCCTTTCTCATTATCGATGCCATCTTCTCATCTACTGTCAGCTTTTTTTAGGTGCTCTAAGAGGTGCCTGTCCTTGCTTTCCCACACTTTTTCCTACACATCTTTGGCCATTTATCACCTATAAAGACATTTTCCTATGACTCACAGGGTCATCTTTAATTTATATATTTGAACTAAATCTTACCTTTGTCAAATCTCGTCATGGATATCAAAAACTACTTCAAATTTAAAACAGAACTTTATTTTTTCCTATTGCCCACCAGCTTCCAGACCTCTCCTTTTCAACTTTACCTAAATCTATCATCTTGAACTGGCAAAACTTCCAGATTTTTTCTGTATAAGATGTCTAAGATCTAGCACTTCATATCAATTCAGAGACCTTACACTCTCACCTGACACTTCATTGCACCATTTTACAAGTAACATCTTCTTTTGCCTTGGCTGTTTTTCTCTACTTAAAACCTTTGAGATCGCAGCTGCAAACATAATTCTGTGAAATTGTTTGGACCATTTCAGCCAACTTTGTACACCTTCCCTCCCTATCCCTCAGACAGTCCTACCTCTTTCCACGTCTTGTGAATAGAAGGATCAGTTTCCCACCTTCAAACAGCCGTTGCTTACTTCTAACATTTTCAGATACATGCTTTTTTGCTTTTCTTGCATGCTGCCCCTTATGTTTGCTGAACTGTTTCATTTCCCCTCCTGAATCTCCCTTTGCTTCACTTTGCTGCGGTGGTTACCAAAACTTGACAAACTGGCTCCCTGAATCAGTGCTGGGCAGAATGACACTACGATTCTCTTGTATGCCCTTCTCCTAATTGTCTGCCAAATGCAATTAGTTGAGCAAAGATCATATTTTATTTTTGGACTTACCAAGGGGTCTTTAACACACAATTAGATACCCTTGGCTTTTTAGTCACATGAAGCAGCAAAGAGCAATAACAATCAACTACCACATTAAATAAGGAACATATGCTCCAAAGTTAATCGACTAAAATTTAACCTAATATTCATTAAGGTACTTTTTAGTATTTGTGTAGTTTATAAACGAAAGCATTCTTTATTCCTTGAAGAAGTGGTATGACGTGTCAAGTCATGGTGAAAGGTTATTACACAGCCGAAAGAAATGCCTAGTAACATTTCTTTTTTCTTTTTTCACATAGAAAAAAAGAAGCATTAATCAGCACTTCATCACAGGTGTCTCTGCTCCACCCTTTCTTGACATTTACACCTTTTCTCTTTCCCCTTCTCATTGCCTGTTATTAAACGCTTGAAATTATTCAGGCCCCTCTCCATAGCTGAAAACCTGATAGCAATTAACTTGCTTGCAATGCTGAGATTTTGAGGAAGATGGGGAAAAAAGATGGAAAGGTATTAGACACCCAAAGCTTTTACGTTATAGACAGGATCGTTTGTATCACTGTTGTCATGCTGACTCTTATCCCTTCTGTAATGTATTGTTTTGTCAGACTCTAAATTACTGACTTTAATCAATCACATCATGCAGTCCTACAATCAATCAAAAGGTACACGAGAAAAAAGGTAGCGCTTAATCATTATTAGATCTTTGTTCAAAAGAACCCCAGTTTAACTTTTGATCTATGTGACAGACAACATGAAATCTATTCGTTTGAGTTTAAGCCTAATCAGTGCTTTGTCTGGTAATTAGCAAACATGATGACATCATATCCAGGTAAGTTATAACATTTTCCACAAAAGAGAATAAAAATACCTCTCTCGGGATGGTGTAATGGGCAGAGATCCCTAGTACGCAAATTACACTGAAAACCATCTTCAAGTGCTTACGTGTCTGAGCCCAGCTGCTGCAGGGATCCACCCTACCCACCCCCCACCATGTATGTCTATTCTCACTAGTGAGCTTCCCTACTGCCCTCGAGACAGGGGAGCAGGACGAGGCCATTGCTGCGGTCTGGGTTCATTTGGGTGCTCTGAGTACCTGTCTGTGATCTCTGCGGCC
Source organism: Buceros rhinoceros silvestris (assembly GCF_000710305.1). Lineage (NCBI taxonomy): Eukaryota > Metazoa > Chordata > Aves > Bucerotiformes > Bucerotidae > Buceros > Buceros rhinoceros. The sequence continues at coordinate 16,044 of NW_010408617.1, read as the reverse complement.
AAAGGCATACATACACCTATGAACACAGGAGCTGTGTGTGTCTGGTGGAATAAATCTTCAGTCTTGCTATGGGTTGGACCAGGGGATATGGTGCAGAAACAGCCTCATCTCTTGGGTTGTTGGCTCTGGCATGATACATTTTCCTTTAACAGTTTACACCGAGTTTTATTTTAAAAAAATACATTAAACTTAAATGTATGTGAAAAGCATACATATAATACATACTACTTTTAGTCTCTTAAGACAAGTATCTTAAAAATACATATATGCAAAAAAAGTCTTTTTTTTTCCCCCAGGCCTTCTATCTGATCTGCTAAATAACTTCTAACTTACGGAGCCAACAGTAGCTCCAAGTCACCTCTTTACGAACAAATTTTACCTGTTACCCTCGCTTAAGAGAAGTGAAACTATGGAACTGTATGAGCACACACAGCACACACCAGATTTATGGATGAGGAAGAGGGTTCTCCAACGAAATGGAACAGCAATCCAGCCGTGGAGAAACTCAGGTGTATTATGCTGCTGTGATTTTTCTTGGCTGACATGTCTACTCTAATACTCAGAAAAAGGCATTTAAGCCTGATTATGGAAAGTGCCTGTCAGCCAGGGCTGGATTCATCTGAGACCCACCAGAATCACAAGGAAAAATAAAAAAAAAAAACCAGAAAAAACCACAAAACAGTCTGTTTGGGCAAGTGTAATCACAACTCTGTTCAACAAAATTAAAATTTGATTCGTGTGGGTTTGATTTTTGCTTAATGTTAATGCTAAGCCTATACCTTGCTCATAAAACAAGATTCACGGCTTTCCTGGGCTTAAGCATTTTGTGAGTTTTATCCAGGCTGGGGCAGAAAGATTAAACAGTTTCTAATACACCAATTCCCAGTAAAACTCCCCTTCGTTACCTTCAAAAATTAACAGCAGCACAGGGAATCTCTTCCTGGAGCTGATGTTAAGTTTAGGATAAAGGCTGGTTTGCTCTGAGTTCTTTCAGAACAACAAAACTTCGTTTGTTATGAAAACTTAAACTTTGGAGGCAAATTGGAACCCTAACAGAGTTGGTGGTAGTTTCCGTTATTAACTGACGCTTATTACCAGCATTATGTCCTAGGACTACATGATTAAAAGAGCCACTGTCAACTGCCTCCTGCTGCACACTTCGACTTCAACGACAGCTGTTTCCTACAACGTCTTTGGGAACATAAACTCATTTTATGGCTAACAAAGGGAGGGTTGTTTGGGTTTTTTTTTTTTTAAAGACTGTATTATTGTAAAATTGTGCTAGTATCTCATAGTCAGGAAAATGTAATTTTAAAGGCATACCACCACTATATTTTTTTTCCTGTCACTATGTACTACTCAGTTATGTTTCGTATCTTATGGTGTAAGAACAAGAAATGCTTGAAAACAGGGTTAAACACCTGCAGGATCTAACATTATAACATTAGGTCTGATTATAAACATAAAGGTAACTGATGCATTGTAATAGAATCTTCTTATGACCCAGGCTAAGACTGTAAAATGTAAAGCTTCATACTGTGCTCACCGTGTTCAGTTAAAAGCAGAAAAAATAGCGCTGCAGTTTTACTGTCATCAGCAGAACTGCCATCCTTTCTCACAGGGTTTTCTAATTCCTTCTGGCACCTGAGGCATTTGAACAGTTGGTGGGAAGAAGTGAAACTGTGACGAAGGGAGTCTCATTTCGGATTTACAGTCCAATCAGTCACAAAATCTGCCAATTCATTTTATGGCATGTACTGTGAAAATTCATTATTTAATATGAGCCTAAAAAAAATTCTGTTGGTGCAGTACAGCTGCTTGACTTTGAATTAAGAAAAAGCAAGTGACACAGTATGTGGTGTCTCTACCCTTTTAGTGAGATAGCCCAGTATATACTTAAACCATCCTTTTTATTTTCAGTCAAGCATAACATTTGTTTAGCTAATGAGCTGCTCTATTTTAGTATTTTTCTATGTATTTTGATGTTACTCTGTACATGTGTAGATCTACACATGCATGCACGTGCGTGAGCTGCTGAGAGAGCGCACAACACCACAAGACTAGCCCTAGGTTAGAAATGGTTTCTGTTTCAAATATTTTCAGCTCAATCTGCTTGTTATTGCAAAACTTTCCAGTTCAACAGTTCTTCAGGTTCAGGAGTAAGAGATACAAACTCATTTTAAAAACCCAACACAGTTTGGCCCATCTGTTCTCAGCTAAGGGAAATCATAATCACTCAAAACAGGTTAACTCACAAAACAGCTTTTTTACTTTATAGCTAGATGTCTTGAGGAAAAACACACTGCAGGGACTGTGGACCCTGTAACCACGACTGTCACGTGATACTGATGCTAACTTAGAGCTACTAACTTTCCACTCTCCGCCCCAATATGGTGTGGTTAGCTTGTGCCCTAAAGAAAGCAGTTTTCTATCTATAGACCTGTCACACGCTAAGACAGTAACTGAGAAAAAATTAACCTACACTAAAAGAAAATATTGGCACGTCTCAAGGACTGTTTTCTACTGGTATCCAGCCCTGTTGCTTCACGCTGCAGAATCGCAACTGCACTATGTCTGTACCCCTGAAGAACACAACAAAGCGGGAAGTGGCTGGGCCATTCATCACAGCTATGTGCAATAGCAAGAGCAGAGGTTTTGGTACCACCACACCCACACCGTGATTTGCTGCTGATCCTCACAGAGCATCGCCTGGGTTGCCTATGCTCCAAGGTGATTTCAGCTTCAGAGAGCAGCAAAGTTCAGAGTAATTTTGTGCTTTGCAAAATGTCGAATAGCATCAGTTACATAGTGAGATGAGTTGACTAATGGCTCCACTTTCAGCTGATGACTGTGCTGTAAAGTTGCTCTCTAATTTGTTATATTTTTATGTTACGAACATACGCATTTAAAACTTTGCCATTTATTATCCTACTAACAAAATTAAAACATGCAAAATAAACCTCAGACAGGCATGTAACTTTCGTTAGACTTTTCTCTCCCCCCCTTTATGTCTGACACATTCTCTCTAATTCCTTTTTATAGCAGCAGTTTGATATAATAAACCACAGTTTGTAAAAGCCATTAGGAGTAAGCTTGCTAGCAGTGATCCTATTAAGTTACCTCATCAAGTGATGTGCTGTAATGTTTTTACATCAACTCTCTTTAGCTTTTACATTGCAGCATTCATAAACGTCTCAGATTCTGAAAGTTTAAAAGTGTTTTGTTGAAGTTATGAGCAACAATTTCTTAATGGCAAATAAAAAGGCAGAGGCAATGTAAAAAAGGAGGTTCCTGCAGCAATACTGTAACAGCGTTAATTAAAAAAGGGTTGGAGTTCCTTATATGGTGCACAGGAGTAAGTTTATAGTCTAGTGTGAGGTTCTTCTCACAGCTGAGGGTGACAGCACTGATTCTCTGTTCTGTTAGTTCACTTCTGTTACGATGAATTAACACGCCTTCATCTGCGAGAGCTCACGGTATCCGCCCTGCGACAGCCGCCTCTGCAGTCCCTCTGCGCAGAGAGGGGTTGGTAGAACGCTTCTCACCAGCAAGTACAAACCCAAACTCAACATACTTCATTAAGCTCATCACAGCGATCACACACCTCATGGTTTCAAATAACCATGCTCAAATGCTGAGAAGAAATATCCATCCAAAAGCAGAATATAGGATAAAACAGTATTTGAGACACGAGGCAACACCTTACTCTTTTAAAGTTTGTGTGGTTGTCACACAAGTACCGTAATTCTTACAGTACACAAACTCAGGATCAAGTATGCTTAATAAAATATGCTTGGCTTATTAAATTACGACATTGCTAATTCCAGTGAGTGTCAAATGATTAATAAAAATGGAATGAAAAATCTAGCTTCTCAACCATCTTCTCAAAAATCAAGATGCAATATTCTTTGCCGCACATTTCAGCATTTCGTAAGTTCTAATCCTATTACACACTAGCCTTCAATCCATTAATGTTTCTCTTTCAGTATGTTTCATGATATTCTTCCATTTTTCTTCTGTGTGGCAAGTATCCAGTATTTCCGATTCTTAAGAAATAAAGCCACACCATGAACCTCTGGTACATGTTACTTTTCCACACAGCCGTATACTCCCTTTACTTCTATACCACATTTGAAATACTTCTACCCATACAGGTTTATTTGTCTCTCTTCATTGTAATCAGCCCTTCTAAAAAAAAGTAATCTGACTGCCAGAATTCCTAGCCAGGTAAAGGAAACATATCTGCAAAGCTACAGCCATCCCAATAGTCTGCCTGCTCCTGTAACCAAATACACGTTTTACACTTCAAGAATCAGCGAACAGAACACTATTAAAGCACCATCAGACTTCCCAAGGACAGCAAAGAGCAAGGCACGTGAAAGACAGTCACAATCCCCCAAACTGTAGCTTATTTCTAACACAGAAAGAATCCAGGTTGAGATACAACGCCTTTGCTGCAGAGCCCTGTGGTCCACACCACCTCCTGGTACGCTGTAGCCTAGAAACACCGTTACGTACAAATGCGACGGGATCTTTTCCTGAATTCTTGAAAGAGCTCAAACAGATCTTAGCCTAGTTTGATAGATTCAATTCCCCCTCTGATTTAATACATCATGGTTGTATCCTGTGGCTGCTCAGAGTCAGAAACAGCAACAGAAGGAAAGAGGAGTTTGTTCCTTTTTCCACTCACAATTATATCTTTTTAAAAATTCTACTTATCATCCTTTCCACAATGAAAACTGACCTTTTGCTAGGTGTGAGGCAACTTTTTTCTTCATTTTAAAAATTTTATTTTCATCTATTTATGGTTTATGACTTACAGAAGAAGAATGGGTTAGTGAGAACTCCACTAGTCAAACTCTGGAGACCTGAATTCCCTTTGCAGCCTTAAGTCAATCATTTCCTGTACCTCATTTAATGAAAAAGCAAATCAGAAGCGGTAAGGCATAGGACAGTTCTTCCCAGAGGGAATACTGAGAAAACAATCCCTCTGCCTGAAAGAGAGGTGAGAGAAGGGAGCTACAATAGAACCATCAAGTGTCTTGGAGAAAGCAAGACAACAAAGACCGTCCCACGTTTTCCTCCCAGCTGGGTTTGGCAGTATATGCTCTGCTCACCCTCGTGGTGCCTCTGAACCCCCTCAGTGGACTCCCATTTCTTCAGCGTGGCACCCAGGACACTAATCTCTGATAGCCTCATCTTTGCTGGAAGTATCGCGACCAAAGTTGATATTGCTTTCTTGTACAACTAAAGCAAAACATTTAGAGAATTAAAAAAAAAA
>NW_010408617.1:5201-10653 GCF_000710305.1 Buceros rhinoceros silvestris | reverse complement strand
AAAGGTTTTGTACAATGAAATCCACAGTTGCCAGTTTTAATTCCAGTTTCACTCATCCAGACTACACCTACACCACAGCACTTTCCAATTGCAATTTTCTCTTTTAATTTTTTCCTTTTTTTTTCTGTAATAGTTTGAAATGATGACATGTCTAAAGGGGCATGACATCTCCTGTTCGGGAGAATTCAGTGTTGGCTGAACTTTCAGAAACACTTGGCAATTGCTCTCACCTCATTGAGATGTCCGGCAGCAATTCAGCACTCAGGGAGAGGTGTCCTAAGCGAGCGGTTGCCTTGATGCAGCCCCGTGATCCTCACTGGCTGATCAGTGGAGGCAGCGGGGAGCCACAGAACAGCTCACCTGAGCAGGCACAGGACTGGGCTGGGCTGCACATCCAGCATGGCCTTCAGATCGTGCTGTGCCACGCAGAGCTGCAGGCTGAGGAGACCCTCAGCCACCGTCCGCAAGAGCCACCTGCCCGGCCTTGTCTTGACCCGGCAGGGCAGCAAGCAGCGTTCGTGCAAACGCCCTGTAGGAATACAGCCGATTTTGGTAAGAACCACCATACAACAGCTTGAATGACCAAAAAACGAGGAAACCCTCTCCACAGGCAGGACCTGTGCAACATGCTGAGGGACCCTCATCCAGGGTCCATCCGATACTAATCAAATGTGGGGTTTCCACCACGTGAAGGGATGTAACATTTACTCACTATACCTATTTCTCTTTTCATTCTCTCTTATTAAAACAGCCATTTGATTAAGCCATTTCTTTTCAGGCCATTCTTACTAAGAGCCAGGAAGAACCCTGTACCGCCTCCCTCACCCTGCCCTGCCCACCCCGCAGAACAGCACCCAACCGTGCCGTGGATCAACACGTACCTCGAGCCCTTAGGGGCCTTCACGCGCACAGCAATACACCGCTCTGCAGAACCGACACAAGTGTTTCTGCTCTAACACCTTCTCATTGTGTTTCTATTTAATTGACCAGTGAAGTAATTACTTCCTCCAGAAAGAAATCAATTTAGTTTCCTATATGCCCTTACTTTCTTTTATTGCGGCCAGCGCAATACAGATGGTCAATGTTGTTTCTAATTCCTCCTATTCGGTTCTTCGTTCTACAGAAAAGATATTTCTCCATCCAAATTGCAGTTGCTGTTTCCCATGTTCCGTGACCCCTCAGTTATTTGTGTTTCTGCTGTGTACTTTTCCTTGTTACTCGACTAAGGAAACAGGATTTTTCCCGTACTGGTTTCTGTACACTATTGATAGGCTATTTCAAAAGGAAAAATTCAGTTATAAAGCAGTACTCTACGCAAGCTCACCCTCTCACAAACATCACGTAATTATTAGCAATGTCCATTAGCATCTTTAATAAGTATGCTCTTTTCTTTGTCCCTCTCAAGGAAGCCTGGAAAGGTTTTTAGTGTCCCTAGGCCAAGTAATCCCCAACACCAAAATGCTGCACCATTCTTTTTAACTCTAATGTTTTCACAAGGGCATACCTCACTATGTTTTATAAACCTACTTTATTTCATTACATGCATTTCATATAAAAACTATAAACCAGGTTTTACATCACTCTCAGCTTTTGACCATTCATCAGTTTTCCATGATAAAGCCACAGTGAAATCAATATCCTTGTAAAGCCAAGCTGTCAGAAGTTACTAGACTATTTCCAAAGGCAATTCCAACGAGACAGACTAGCAGATGTTTTCAATATATTTTATACAAGATTGCATGATAATTTTAGTGGGACTGAAAGAAACAATACAACAGGTAGTGTTTGGGGGCTTGACATTTTAAATAGCAAGCCCAATTGATTTTTACAAGATACCGGAGACAAAATGCCAGTTCCGGAAAATTTACACCCAAACATTCATCCACAGAATTTATGAGCAATTGTGTTGTGCAACAGCAAGAAAAGGAGAAAGCCTTTAACAGCAGAGTCAGTTTAGAAATGTTCCCCACGCCTCAGTGTGTGTGTCTGTATTCACATCCAAAGCTGTATATTTTATATATCCACACATGCACAGAAACATATGCCCTTTATTAATTTTGCACTTTGCCGATTTGCAGGTTTTATTCTTACAGAAAATTGCCAATTATGATTAAAATTCACCTTATAATTAATTCAAAATTTTATTAAATCCAGCTTTTATAACTTTAAATATAATAATGCCAGCCATGCCAAAGAATATGTCTAGTCATTAATTTAACTTGTATCATTTCTCATTCCTCAGAAAAAGGGCAATAAAAGGATCCCTCCTTAGAAATCAGACTAGCCACAGCCATCCTCATCTCCATAACAGCAGAATTTCCAATTCACGCTTCATTTTCATTAATGTTTCTAGCCATAAATTTTTAAGCATATGATAAAAAATTTCTGAAGCAGCATAAAACTAACATGAAGAGTGAGTTCATTAGTATGTGACCCTAATTACAAAATTCCATATTAACTTCCCATTTCTACTTGCGCATAGCCAATAGCAACAGGCCTAATAGGCTGCGTATCAGCCCTACATTTGTTTAAGAGCTCTTATTCCCCCTTTACTCATTTTTATTTTGACACAAATTTCTATGCTTCCCCTGCTGTTGAATAAGTCAACAAACAACTGTATCACAGTAGCACCTTTTGTGTCACAAATTATCCTGGAGGACCGCATGAAGCTACCAGCCCAATGCTTTATTAATGATGCTAGATCATAAAAAGAAAGGCGAAATTGCTGACTCCAACTCTTTTCTAATGTTGGGTGATAAAAATGCTACTTCAGGATTCAGAAGGTTAAGTTCTAATGTGTATTTTGAATAGAGTATGCTGAAATAATTGCCTCATAAAGCAACACATTGACCAGCCTGCTAATGGCTGTATAGTGCAACACTCAGCAAAGAGTGCCAAGCTTACTGGAAAAAATGCTGTGCCAATACTTTCGCAGTATTTTTTCAATATTAAGGTAACTTTCCTTTTTTTTCCACTTTTTTTTCCCCCCAATCATGCCAAAAGAATATTCCCCTACCTAAACCATTACTGACAGCTTTTGACTACATCAAGACCATATCATTAGAAAAACAAACCAAGAACACCAAAACTCCATCACCCAAGGGAATTCGAACACCACGGTAAGAAATTACAGTCACATTTCTCTTGTATGAACTCAATCACTAATTTCTTCCTTTTTATTTTTCTGTTAGTTTCTCTTCACTGTCAGGCCAGTAGCCGAACCAAAACCAAAGTAATAAATGTATTTTACAACATGACTGGATTTCTAGCTTCTAAACTTTACATTAACAGGAAGCTGAGAGAGAAAAGTCTCCTTTCTACCAGTGCGTGCTCCTGGCCTCAGAACAGCACAGCATTTCAGCTTTGCTTTCGGTCTGTCCCTATTTATTATAGCACCCCAAGCTATCAAATAATCAGAACCAGGTTTAAAGCAGGACAAGGCTTTAAACATAAGCTCTGGTCCTAACTAGGGTGGTACATACCAGCTACCAAATCCCTCCCCACCCACTTGGTGCTGTCTCCATACCTGCCCTCAGCTCTCTCCCTGCCCTGCCCTCTCACAACAGGCCTCAGAGAAGTAAGAGACAGCGACAGCAGCGCAGATGCACAGCACAAACATCTACGACCATATCGCATCACCAAGAGCCAACAAGCTATCCCACAGCTCCCTGACTTCTGAGACCCGGCTGTGGGGACAGCAGAGGGAGACAGCAGCAAAAGCATATCAGAGCGCAGGTCAAAGCAAAAGAACGGAGACAAGTCAAAGTTAATATGAGATAATTATCAGTTGTAATTAATAAAATTTGAGATCGAAGTTGTCTTCATCCCAGGGTTTTGATGGTATAGAAAAAAATTGCACATCTGTTTTCATCTAGACTCCTGGAATTCTCTTTATCCAAAGCCAATTTTATCATCAGTGACGCCTCAAGAACATGATTACCACGTTTTCAGCCCCAAACTTCCCTGCAACCATTCTGTATGGTTATGGCTTGAGAATGAATCCGTTTTAGTCACTGACATTGAGCACTGAATGTCACCAACTGGAAACGACAGTGCTCAGAGCAGAGCGCACCATCACAAGCCGCCTGGACACTTCCCCCTGGCATGCAGAGCTCTGATGCTCTCTCTCAAGCTTTACCTCACTGACGGCAGAGCCCAACTGACGCTCCCATGTGAACAGAACCGCTGACACTGTACCGGGTACCAAGCTCCCAGCCCTTACAGAGGAATGCTGAGGAAGAGGCAACCTCGCACTCAGCCTCAGAATTTACTACCCCACACAAGGCTAACAAAGCTGCAAGCGTAATTTTTGTATTGATTAAAAACATCTGTAATTCATACATTTTTACTCTTTTTCCCTGAACTGTATACGAGTCTAAAAACACACACAAGTGTTTTGCATAGTTTTTTTATGCTCGTTTCATTTATTTTCATACCTGAATTCAGTGACTTAGCAATAATTTTGAGAAATGGTAGATGAAAACATGTTACCAAGTTCAATAATGAAAGACCCTTTGGCTTCCAAGTTGTTTGTATTAACACTCAGACATTCTATGAACATTTCTGATATGCTGATAACTATCTATAACTATCTGAAATATAAATATATAAACATCTGAAGAAATTACTCTTCATACAAAATATATTCTGCCTCAGAGCTGGGATGCTTGGAGTGGTGTATATCTGACTCTGTCATGTTAAAACGCCAGCACAGAGAATAGCACAACTATTATCACAGCTGAAAAAAATTCGTTCAGGTGACCTATCAGACAAAAATCCAAACCAGAAGTGCAAGCAGAAATTTCACTGAATAATAATACACACCAACACTGGTGTACAGAGATACTCTTAGAGCCAAGGCATTAAGTTTTTAAAACTCCTTGTTTTTTTCTTGACTGACAGATGAGTGACTTTAAAATACAAGTAATTCATGAAAAAACAGTGACATCTCTCCACATTATAAAAACTAATGGATCAGAACACTGATTACTGGAAGAATAAATCAGGTTTTGAGATCTTTGGATGTCATAAACCGAGCATCACACAGTGTGGAGATGAGATGTATTACCAGAACCATTTGATTGATTTATCGTTACTTTTTGCAATCAGTGTTCTCAACCCTCTTTTTTGGTTTTTTTCTACAATCCATTACCACTTGTGCACAAAAATATTAAAAGCCTTTTGAGTGCAACATATATCAACGATTTCAACTATTCTTAAAAGATTTATTACAAGTGGCAATTAAAGTTTCAGCTTTACTTTTAGATGTGCCTCTATGCTTTCCTTTCATCAAACACAAACAGAATAAAGCAAACAGACTGGCCTTCCCAGATGGTTGTCTTACAAGAAAATTAACAGACAGGTTTAAAATTCCTGAGTAATTTAAAGGTAGAAATAGAAATGATTTTTGGTATTTCCATCCTTCCTCCCTCCGCCCCCACACTCACACATA
>NW_010408617.1:2955-5061 GCF_000710305.1 Buceros rhinoceros silvestris | reverse complement strand
ATTTCCCAGGGGGAAATAGTAAAAAAAGAACAATTAGTTATTACTACAAGAAGGAGTCAAAATCCTGTCAGAAGACAATTTTGATAGATTGCCATTTGAATAAAAATGAGACAGGCATTGTATTTATATGACAAATATAGATATGGTATTAAATGATATTAGGGAACTTCAGATTTTTTTTTTTTAATTATCCCTGTTTGGATCAAGCATATTAAAATGACACAAGCCAAAGTTAGCTCAGATTCATATCACCTAGCAACAATGTGACCCACGTGAAATTTCTTTTGTAAGACTTGGCTGACTAAGCCAAAGCTAAGGCACACCTCTTGACATAATGGGCCAGAACATAAATCGAGATTTATTTTTAATCCTCTACAGCTATTCTGAGTACTTTAAGAAACTTCCCTAGACTTAAGTTATTCGAATCCATGTTTTTATTGAACTCTGCTGCTTTTACTAATCTCTACAAAACAATGGGAAAAGGACAAACACAGAAACTATGGCATTCACAAAAGCGCTGCTATTTGGAAATAATAATTGCCTTTATTATATTTATGGTGTGTGCCATCTGCACTGCAACATAGCTTTTTTACACATATATCTTCGAATTTTTAATTACAGTCTTTCGAGCAGTGCTCCAATAAACAAAATAGCAAGTAAAATAGCAATCAGACAGAAGGGGGATTTGAATGTGGACCTACTACATCTGGTTGCTCTGAGTATTCACTTAGCCCCAGGTTCAAACCCTTCAGCTTTCTATCCAAAAATTCACCTGTCTGAGGCAGAAATTCACACATAGATGTAAGAAACCCACCTGAGATGTTTAAAGTTCAGTAAAGGCTTCACTACATTCAAGTCCAATCATGTCTAAAAGGGTATTTAAAGAATTTCAGTTCACCCACCACAGTGAGGAAGAATTCTCAGATATTGGTTGCATTTCGGTCCTGAGAATCACATCACACAGTAACTCAGGCTGGAAGGAAGCTCAAGAGGTTTCAAGCCCAAACTCCTGATTAAAGCATAGTCAGCTATGAGATCACACCATGGTTGCTTAGGATTTGATTTGGATGCTTTTCGGAAACCTCCAGGAATGGAGATCACACAGTTGCCTCTAAACATTCTGTTCTGAAGCCAAACTACTCACAGGGGAAGTTTTCCCTCTATCCAGTCTGAACCTACCTCGTTTTAACTGGCATCTCTTGTCCTCTTGCTGCTCACCTCTGTGGAGAGCTGTGTTCTGCCTTCTTGATCTCCTCACAGGTGCTTAAGAGCTGCTCTCAGGTTCCCCCAAAGCCTTCTGCTCTCTAAGCTGAAGAAGCCCTGTTCTCTCACTGGCTCCTTACAGTGTATGTGCTGCAGTACTGACCATTTTGAGGAGTCCTCTGCACCTTCTTTAGAGTCTGGGGGGGACTCAAAGCTAGAGGCAGTACTCTCAGTGAGGTACAAGAAGTGCTGAGGAGAGAGAATAATCCCTTCCCCCATCTGCTTTAACGCAACACACCTGGCTGTCAGGTGCCAAAGCTGGTCCCACCCTCTAGCACCTTCATCTGTGTTCTGTCTGGGCACCAAAAATACTGCCAGGGGCAAGTGGGAGGCTATCAAGAGATTACAGAGCTCTGGAGGTGGTGGTCAGGGGTTTGGGGGCCATCCAGGTAGCCTTCTCCTAATCCTACTAGTGGGGGTAAAGACTGTAAGGAAAAGGGCTCTGATACTGCGTGCTAACAATTCTTTGCAGAGCTGGTGTTGGCAACAGCAGCAGTACTGCAGTTTCTAGGATTTTTGGACATAGTCTGAGGCTCAACATCTGCTTGGGAGAGTTGGAATCCATCTCACTAAGCCAGGCCAAGGTACCTTTGCCAGCAGAATGGCTGACCTGGTAAGAAAGGCTTTAAATTAGGAAAAGGGAAGGAAGAGAGTTACCAGAAGCCCTATGAGGGAGTTAAGGACAGGGCTGAAGAGTAAAGGGCCTGGGGTGATGCAAACAAAAGGGAACAGAAAATCAACAAAACAAAGCCAAAGTGGAGTCTCCTCAAGCACAACTGTGTAAAACCAATGCTCTACCATCCAAGCAAGATGATGGACAGCCTAGAAGGGGATAAGCAGTGC
>NW_010408617.1:0-2794 GCF_000710305.1 Buceros rhinoceros silvestris | reverse complement strand
TGCTGATGCAGCCTGGAAAAGGGGTAGAGTGCACCCCCAGCAATTCTGCTAATGACACAAAAACTGGGAGGAGTGGCTGATGCACCAGATGGTCGTGCTGCCATCCAGAGGGACCTTGATTTCCTTACTCTGATGGTGACTGACCGCTAGAACAGATTCCATCCCTGGAGATCCTGAAAAGCTGCCTGGATATAGTCCTGAGCAGCCTACTCTAGGCTGCCCCTGCTCGAGCAGGGAGTTGGAGCAGATAATGTGCAGAGGTCCCTTCCTGCCTCAGCTGTGCTGTGACACTGCCTGTCCTCCTGCCAATACCGCCCAGGACACCGCAGGCCCCCTTTGTTGCCAGAGCACACCCCTGGCTCACGTTTAGCTTGCTGTCTACCAAGATCTCCAGGTCCTTTGCAGGCAGATCTCCTTCCCCACCAGTCAGCCTCCAGTATTGTGACCAGGGTCTCTGTACAAAAACAGAGAGATATCGGTTGCTTAGTACCTGCGCACTGAGCTACCTCACAGTAGATCTAAATTTTGGCCCAGACATGTTAAGTTTCTTTCTAATCTTCCACAATAATGCCACTGAGAGAATGCAGCCATGCCACTGCTTCGCAGATGCAGTGTGTTCTAACCCGGATATGTGTTTCGAAGTTACTTCTGTTGTATGCAGAAAACAGGGCAACACAGGTAAGATCGCTGGGAACGTGTCTGCTATTACCTTTTGCTGAATATTCCGCTGTATTTACTTGTCTATGTTCCTTGCATAACCTAATCTGTAGTGAGATTAACAAACCAAGGTAGTTCGCAGTTGGTCCCCACAGTACTAGGGATCGCACTCCTGCTTCCTCTTGATTTTACAGGTGTGTATTCCACTGGGTTCTGTAAGTCTGAAAAATACTGAAATCATGTAACTGTCTTGCTTTCAAGAATAACAGTCTCAAACATTGTGACAGTGACACATGTACAGAGCCTGAAAAAATATAAGGTTTTTCTTAGAGTTTTTCAGTTGATCTATAAGGTATCTCATTTGCTATCCATTACTACATACAGTGCACAAGTATTGTAGCAGTGTGTGTGGAGATAGCTGGTAAACGAAGACTCATTTCAAGCCTCTACAACTCCAGAGAAAAGTGGAAGTCTATTTCTGTAAAAGAATCGTACTTATTGACTTTAGCAAAATCTTGACCTGATAAGAACCCGAACATTTCTAACTCTCAGTGATGCAAACAAATCATGGTTCTAACCTGCCATAAAGCTGAAATTTTCATCCTGTGTCAGTTTGTGTGAGTTATTTATGGCTCAAAGAAACATGCTCAGCTGGAAGCTATATTTAGGAAAAGCTGAAAATTTTAAAAATAGGACACAGGCATGAATTTGCACTGCTATTAAGCTGCTAGTTTAAAATGCCTGTATGAAATATTGAAAACTTTTCTTTGGCTGGCTATTTTTCTTTAGCCTTCCTCCCTTCACCCCCCCTTATTTTTTTAACATACATCTTTTTCTATTGCTTCCTCACTAGCACTGATAGCTCCAGCTAGTTCATAAATTCCACTGCTGCCTGCTGCCATGTGATGTACTCATGCAGAAAATATTTCATAGGAAAAAGTGTTAGCTAGCTAGAGGCAGTATTGTCAGTCATTACTTGGAACTGCAGCCACCGGTATGTGACTATGTATTCATTTCATGCATTATAACACCTAATGTACATGACAAAATGTTGAATATAAAGCTAATTCACAAACTACAGCTGGGGTTGCTGAAGCTGTATACAAAATACAGATTATTATCCCCTCCCCTCTTCTAGTGCTTTCTAGCCATTTGAAACTGGTTCAGTTCCAACACTGCTTAATTTCACCATTTGTTTTAGCTTGATCTTGTTCATTAAAGATTGAAAAATGTGTTGATGTCCTTTGCTGGAAGCTGCCATGCAATTGTACCATTGTCCTTTTATGCTCCAGCAACTACAGAAATTCGTGCTGACAAAACCTGCCTTTAACTAAGTCATACATACCGAAGTATTAGAAGGTAATTTAATTTACACTATTCAGGGACAAACAACAAGACAAATAACATCTAAACTATCTTTCATTTTTAAGCGAGTGTGTACAAAGGCTTGTTCAAAGTATATTTGGATTGCTGGGTTTCTGGCCATGACCTAAATCTGCTTCTACTTAGGGTGACATCTTCCAGAAACTGAAAAAAGCAACTGTACATAAGAGGAATATTTGAAAACTACCAACTAGAACTTATGCTCTGGTACTCTTATGTCCAAGAGGTTACCTCGAGAAGACAAACATTATCTGTCTACTGAAGTGGAATAAGGCAACCTTTATGGCAAAGGTAGCTGCTCACATGGAATTTGGTCTATGCCAGTATTATATGCTAATACACACATTGTATGCACTGCACTGGAAAAAAATATTTCTTCTGCTTTCAACTGTCAACTGAAAGTCATATCATATGAATAGGAGAAAAGATAAACAGAATTAAAATGTTAATATTAACTACTAAAACTCAAGTCTACATCAGTCTTGGCATCAGTCGGTACTGACCTGTTTTTCACAGCTGACTGTAACCTTCCTACTAACAATCAAACTTAGAGCTTCTTTAATTACAGTAAGGTTTCCTGCTAGAACCACATGAAAATAAGCGTTTTCCTAAAACATCTGTTGTTTTAGTGGTGCCAAAATATACTGCAAGGAGGCAGCAGATTCTGCACCAAAACAAGACATCAAATTTGAGTTTATGTGACAAAAAGCAGGTAACTTTGAAAAAGAAGGATGAAAAATTTACTTATATATAA
>NW_010408616.1:73879-74122 GCF_000710305.1 Buceros rhinoceros silvestris | reverse complement strand
CCCCCCCCACCCCCTTATGTATCTCCCCTCCTAAGAGAGGGAGAGAAACATGAAGCTTACCTAAGCTTTTTTTGGTGAAGATCATAGATTTTGTAGAGAACCAGTAGTAAAGCGATTGATGTCACAATGATCAAGAATGCCAAGAATATAATCAAGGCTTTAGAATTATCTAGCAACATAAAAAGAATACATTTAGGATTTCTTAATACATTCCCCCCACCCCCACTTTTTTTTTTCTATCTT
>NW_010408616.1:57269-73800 GCF_000710305.1 Buceros rhinoceros silvestris | reverse complement strand
CCCCCCTTTTTTTTAAATCTGTGTACTTTCTAGAACCAGGGTCATTAATTTTTTTGTGAAATGAACTAAACAATTATTAAGTGTTTAGTTTGTTATTCTAAAGTGCCAAAAACTTTTAAGTTCAAAGGAGGGGATTTTATTTCGTCAATAAGGAAACTTTGACTTAAACTCTCAACATCCACCTGTCACAATGCTACACCTCCTGCTGCCGTGCTGGTCTCCTGCTCTGTGTGACCAGTGCACCTGAGCAGTGGAGCTCTCAGCTGCTCCTGAGCTGGGAGCCGGGAATCCCTGACAAGTGACAGATGCTCAGCTCCGGAAACACAGGATCTGAACAAGGGAAAATAACCCTAAAGTGAACAATTTAAGTTAGAGAAATGAATTTCTAGTTGCATTCAAATGTTTCCTGAAGAAGCCATAGCTGGTGGTGTAATAATTCTGAATTACAGTCAATGACTTGTCAACACGATCTGTTACATTAACGCTGATTGAGGATATTAGTTTTTCAAATGCAGATTAACTGTAAAAACAGGCAGTTTGGGTTATTAATTAGGAGCAATTGTGACAGAATTCACAATTTATGCTCTTACTCTATACTATGCTAAAGTCTAAATGCATCAATGATATGTATATTGACTTACATCTGGTTCTTATACTCTTCGTTACTGGCTCCCCCCGATATTCTCCATTAAACACCAAAATCTGCATGCAGTGGGTGAGAATAATAGAGATGTTATGACAGAACTAGTAAAAATTTCTGCATAATTTTTTTTTAAAGCGCAGCACAATGGGTATTAGAAATACATCCACCTATTTTCAATGAATCAAGCTCACTGATAGCACAATCTGCTGCCAATCTTTGCATAGCCATTTACAGTTCAGCTCAGGTTTCCATCCAAGATACAGCAAGATCTAGATTCACAAATACGCAGATGACTGGAAAAAAGTTAGTGAGATAGGAGACACATTTTACAAAGGCAAAAGCAGATGTATCTCAAGGAAAAAATAAAATCTCTGAAATCTGAAAAATAGCCATGCAATATGTAATAAACCACCATTATTTCATTTGCTTCAACAATAAATATACAAATAGTCAACTGAATGGGGTATTTTTAATACGTGTTCCTGTAGGGGAAGTAATTTGTAAAAGGATAAATTACGGGAGCCAAAATAAACTTTTAAATAAGCTGCTTTCTTATGAGATTAACTTTTGGGCTCTTTAACTGGTGTTAGAATACTAACTTTGTTTAGAAACATTTATATTTAATAATGTATTTTACATTAATCCAATCTTTTAAATTTCCTTAATAGAAATTCCTATCAGATCTAACAGGCAGCTTGAAATGTCAAATATTTCACACGTTTGAAGAAAAATTAATCTTACAATTAAAGATTTAATACTAAACAGTGGAGAATACTAGCAGAATTGAATAATAGCAATTTTAAGCGTAATATTCTCCTGCTGTTAATCATCCAGAAGGGGAGAAGTGCTTTCAGCAGCACTCCTGCCGGCAGGCTGAGTTCTTACCGAGCCTGCCGCATCCCTCAAGAGAAAGCCCTCCTGAAGACTCCGGGCTGTGCCCCAGCCCTCCCCCTCTGCTCTAAAAGGCCCATGTGTTCAGAAGGTTGGTGGTTTCTGAATTCTCCAGCTGAGAAGCAAGCCACGGTAGGTGACAGCACCAGGAGGAGTAAGCAGAGGTGGCAGAGAAAACAAGCAAGAAGCTTCTCAAACAGCAAAAGCCAGAAACCCAGTGCAGCAGTCAGGGTCGAAACACCGCTAAAACCAACAGGACGCTGGGTGGGCTCCTGTTTATTCCCCGAACAATTCAGCATGCCAACAGCAGGAAATCTTGACGTTCACCAGCTCCCACAGGTGATCTTTTTTTTTCCTTGAGCCTTCCATAACTTGGCCCAGAATTCTCTCATTTCTACTTAAGACCATAAGGCTTTCTCTGTTTTTCCAGTAAGAAATGGGCAAAATAAGTTCGAAGCAGAAGCCGGGGTTTAAAGCCAAGCAGAAGCAAATTTCTTCTGTAAGGCAAACGGCTCCCTGCAAATGGAGCACGAGAAGCTTAGAAGAGTGCAGGGGCCTCATACGATGGGGGCAATGCGAGTTTCTTTTGCTCCTGTAGGCCTTGTCTTTATTTTTCAAATATAAAGCTTTCTGACCAGAATCCATGAGAAAAATACTGACGAAGCCTTGAAACAAAACATAGGCTAGTCCAGTGTTCTGATACTGCTCTGCCTGAGAAAGGCACAGAGAAAGCAGGAAAAGATTGTGGAAAACACGTGAAACTATTTCCTACAAGTAATAAAGCTCCGTCATTCCTACTGGCCACATTAAGGGGATCACAGGAGACCACTGGCTTTGCGAGCAACAAACGCCAAAAGGGTGAAATGCCTGAAAGAAGAGAAAACAGCAGGAGGCCTTCAGGAAAACGACACTTGTGAACGGAGGACGATATACTTTGTACGGACACAAGGACTGGCTCGTAAAAGGCTGATGCAAGGACATGAGAAAGGATCTGAACTGCTTCATACCACCTAGTCCCTGAAGCATCAAAAATCTTCACAGCAAAAAATTCTGAACAATTTATTTACTTCAAGACTTACTTAAACCCTATATTTATCCTCTGATTGAAATAACAGTCACACATTAATTAAATTAAATGGATTTTAAACAATAAAATATCCATTATACTTAAGAAATTATTTTAAAACTTTTGGAAACACCAAAATTCTCTCTGTTCCAAGTACAAACCATCTATTTAAACTGTAATTTCTGTGCTGTCATAACCTCTGTGGAATAGCGTATAAGGGATCGATTGACAGGCTAGGCAGATATGCAACTTATTTCCGAAGTAATAGCTACTTTACATCTGCAACCTACAGATTCACAGGTTAACTCCTCTGCCACCATATTTTACTTTTTTTTCCTAAAACCCAGTATAATATGCTTAAACAATGAAAAAAGGGCAATATTTCATATATTTAGTTTAATAAGCCTACTTACCGAAAATGTATAGTTTGTCAAGTAGAAGAGATTTTCCATTTTAAAATCACAATTGTTGGTAGAAATATATGTTTGATTGCTTCTTTCCCACATCAATTCAAATACTGTTTTTGCTCCATACACTCGTTGACTTCTGCACTTAATTTGGACAGCATTATCAGCTGTCAATGTCGCATTAACATCAATCACTTGCTGTGGTTCTGTCCGCAAAAGAAGTGTTACTGGTTCTAGTCTCATCATCTCAAACAAACATTTCAACAGCTGTATTAGTTCATGTCTGTCTATTATCTCCTCTTTTAATAATTTCATACATTTTCTCCATTAAAAATTTCAGTCCCAATTTAACAAGACAAATAAAATAAATTTTGAGGTAACCATGGGCTTATCTGAACTGGAGAAGATGTGAAGCGGAACTGAAAGGCTGGGGAGATCAGACCTCTACTGACAATCAGGCTGCAAAGACAATGTGATGGCAACTGTCTTTCTTACGTCTGACACCACTTTCTCCTCTGAGAACCACGGGACAACAGACAAGACAGGCAAACAGTTTTCTGTGTGAGTGTACACTTCAGAACTTCCGTCAATTAAATTTCATACCAGGAGTTACCAGCTTATTTTAACACTTAGAATAGTATCCTTTTGCTTGAAGTGTCCCATTGCCTAAAACCACAAAACCTTGACTGCTTCATGATCAGGAATATGTTAAGTCTAATCTGTGTTTTCTGGTTTTGTATGTTGTAGCAAATGGGTCTGCTCCTGGGGGCACAGTCCACCGGGCCTTTCTCTGAGAACTTATAAAACCTTTCAGAAAGTAAATAACCTTCTGTGTAAGGCAGCGTCACTAGCCACGTTCAGCAGAACACCACCATAGAAATGTTCTTCAAAATCACTTCCATTGGCTAGCTAGCATACCAAAACAACAACAACGAAAAAAAAGGCAGTTGTTTTTTTCTTCATATGAAGAGCTAAGATGTGCGAGACTTTTTAAGCAGATCATGTATCCTGTGTGGGGAGTGGCAGGATACTTTACTCGTTTGGGTGTGTGGTTACGACGTATCTGCTCAGTTTTATCCACAGGGCCGATTTGTCAGATTCCTATTCCGAATACTACTGAAAGGGCTGTGACAAAGAGGAAGCGAGCTTCTCTGGAGGCAACGTGTTTGTTGAAGACGAAAAAACATCCTATAAAATGTGGGATTCTTCTGCTTTCAGGGAGTTGTGCTCTACTGATATAATATCTTGTTCAAGAAGTCATAAAAGTGTTCCACTAATCGCTTGATCATGTTATCAACTATTGTAACTGTTGGAGAAGGTTTAATAAATGCCATTAATTCATGAAGGCAGGCAACTTGTCATTTTCTCAAGAAATAAGGGAACAGATTGTTTTCCAGACCCATAAACTTATATTGTGGACTATAATCTTCATTTGTGTTATTAAAATATGAGTGGATGGTCCAAAATAAAATGGGGTGTCCAAAATACAATGTACTAAGACTAGATGATCATAGAGGGAAAAATCATGATCATGCTTAAATTAGGAATGTCTAAAAATTAAAGACTTTTTCAATTTCTCTTACAGTTAAGTCTCAGATCAAACGTTTACATTAACAGCAATTCATTTATCAGCTTTTTTCTTTTCCATGGGGCCTCAGGTGATAATTTTGATCCCTGTATTCTCCCCACTATAAACAAAAATTTGTTAGCTCCATGGCCCAGAGTAATAGGGTGATGTTCCGCAGAGGGGTAGGATTCAAATTCAAAACAACAGTCTGCTAGAAGCCCCTGGATTTACCAAAGCTCTCCACAAACATATTTAACAAAAGCAGCAGTCAGATTTACTGTTCTTAAATATCCATTTCTACATACTTTCCAGGACTACTAAAAGCAACAAAAGATTTCATTACTGCTGCTATAAGGGTGGAAAAAACCCTACTTTAAACTATCATTACATCACTAGCGCAAAAACAATATTTTATTTTTGACTAAAAAAGAAAATAATCTTTTGCTTATTCAGTGAAATGAAAGGAAATATGAATTTAGTATCTGAGCAGGTATAAACTGTCATAGTTTCCCTATAGCTGTATCTCTATATTTGCTGAGTCCGGAGGTGGTGGAACTAGAGCTAAAAACCAAACCGACAGTTCGGAAGGACTGTGACTCTCTTACGTCCTGCCTGCATAAGGAAAATACCTGCAGAGTCTGCTGGGCTCCTTCGAGCTTTTCTTACAGTTCTAGCAATTGAACTCTGCGGCAAAGGAAGAACCAGGACCATGGCGGGGAGCTTTTCGAAGTACAGCCTCAGAAAGATGCCCAGACCTTTCCGACAGCACAAGGACTGGCACACGTTTGGCTTTAGCCTAAGGTGGAGCCTCAGAAGGTGACTGCACCCAAACTAACCAAAACCCAGTACAGGCACTGGTGCTGGTGTAGCCTGGGTGACGCAGCACTGCTTTGAGCAAACAGGCGCCTACACAACAGAAGGGACATGCCACTCACCTTTGCAGCTTTCACACCACAGAGGAAAACCAAATGTTTTCATTCTTTTCTTGTTTAATTTGAATCTTTTCTTTAGACTGGGACAAAACACCTTCTCAAATCATATCAAGAATTTCAAATGAATGAAGAAATTTTTTTTAAAAAATCTATTGTATAGAAGAAGAATACTAAATTCATAATTAAAAATAGATTAACATTAAATAATTTTAAAAGTAGCACTATTATAAGAAAAATTCTTTGATGTTAATCAGTTTCTTGACTAACAGTAATAACATCTATAAAGTATAATTAAATACAATAAGAAAGTATATATTTCCTGTGTTAGTATCAGCCTTGTTCATAATAGTTAGCGAAGAAGACACTTACTTGCTGATTTTGTTGTAAAGTTACAGCTACTAGAGTTTCCCGTATAGGTACCCTTATATTTGCTCTTTGTAAATGAAGTCACAGAAACAAAACCGCTGGTAAAAGGTTCTAACCCAGAGCAAGTAAAGTCAGTTGTGTTGACATTTTTTTTCACTTTAAAAAAAAAGGAGGAAAGAAAAATTAAATTAATTAATGAAATTGGGTGAAATTTATGTCAGAAGCACAAGAACTCTTACACTTCATCGGCACTATCTGAAACCACTCTCACGCGTACTATTTTAATTACCTTGTACCTGGCTGACTTGCTCGCTTGCTAATCCTACGTGAAGGCTCAGGAAGAAGAAATAAATTCCCCAGTTAAAAAGGCAGGAAGTAGAGGGTTTGTTCTGTTTTGTTTTTTACTTTCTCAGTAAGACATTTAAATGGGTGTAATCAAAAACTAACATAGAGCGCACTGATACAGAGAGGCTGATACTTTCTTCTGTGTTCAGCTTGGGAAGAGGTTAGAAGACAGATGTCAAAAGCCACTCTGCTCACTGGACAAGTCTGTTCCGGTACGATACAAGAGCTCTGGTGCGCTTTGGGTAGTGGCAAGCAGGACAGACGGGAACCGCACGAGAAGCAGTATGAGGGAAGCTATCACCCGTACTGCAGCTGGGCTCTGGTGGCTCGGGGCACTGGGGGAGATTAGCCTTTCCACGGTTCCTTCCGGCTGCTTCAGACGTGACCTCCCCGCATCCCAGCATACTAACTCAGCTCCGACACTGGCCAAGCCAGACCAACCACAGAGACTGGTGCCTGGAGCTGCCACCCTTTCAGGTAGTGGTTAAATTCATGGCATGGAAAACAGGAGAGATTACTTGTGTCTGGGGAGCACGACAGCCTTTGGTTCCTGTGGCAGTCCAGGTTTACCAAACATGCAGTATATGATCAAAAGGAATGAATTAACCCAGCACTAGCTTAAACCTGGCATCTATTTCCTGGAATCATGTATCAGGCTCTTCATTTTCAAAACACCATTTTCCAGTCATTGTTTCGAAGGAAAGCTCCTGGAACACCTAATCCCAGTATGACGGGTACAGACTTAGCCATCGAAATGTAGGGTGGGCTAAAAGAGCATATCTGAAAGGAGTGACTGTTTAGTAGCAGGCAGCCCCCCGGTTTCATCTATCTGAACACGCACGTGTTAGTTGCCATACTTAGGACCTCCGCCTTTTACAAACGTTGCTGACACTCGAAGGCAGGCCGAGTTTTCTCAGAGAATATACTACCAGCTATAGCAGCGTTTTCTGAGACAGAGAGCACCACACCACAGACAAACCAGCACCTGATGATTTTGTCAGGGCTTATCTTAGTTCAAGAAGCACAAGAACTGACGGGTGACAGAGCTGTGTCCTGAAATGCTAAACTGAATAACCACATGGTTCAACTGGAACAACCGCAAAGGAAAGAAACATTTGTGCCAAAAAAAAAAAATTATGCACGGTTTGAAGAGATTCCAATATGGTTTGACAGTGGATCATGCCTGGTGCTCTGTAAATATTAAAACATGCAATTAATTATTCAATACTGAAGGGGTATATACTCACCTGTGCCGTTGCAGAGGACCGTAAAGCCATCTACGTGACTGTCGCTAGGTTTCTCCCATGTAACTGATACATTTCTTGCACCCAAGGAAACTCTTCTAAGGTCTTTTGGTGCTCCTGGAACTGTTGTGGAAAAAAAAAAAACCTCACAGCTGAGAAGGAAGGAAACGTGAGAATGAAAAAGCAAATATTCCTCTTTTTAACTACTCTGATGAAATTAAATTTCATTGGATACAGTTGGACTCAATATACTCGAGTACAGGTGAAAGCATCATACTAGTTTCATATATTTAACTCAGGATAGGGTGAATACAGCAATACCAAATGTGATACACTGTTTTGATTTCCTTATAATTTTAACAAACTTTAAATGTTTGGCCCGAATTTTTCTTTGCAGGTTACTTGGTATGGGCTGATTTGCTTTATAACTCAGAAAAAAAAAAGCTAAGCCATTTCCAAGGACAATACTTTGGAAAAAGATATCATTTATCTGGGGGCATTTTTTGCAATTGCTCTATCACACCTTTCTTCAAATCAAGAATTTAATACTTGTTTTTGACTAGGCCTGCCCTTTTATTTTTCCTTCAGCCAAACTTCCTCACATTTGGCCGTGTTCTCACCCTCCAGTCTCTGAGAGAAGGAGAGGAAGTCATCAGGGTGGAAGACTGAGCCTGGGGCTGGAGAGGGGAAGGAAGGCTGTGACTGTGGTCAATGAACAATCACAAGGGCAGGAGACTGGGCAGGAGGAGCTGGAGGAGAACCTGAGAGTGCTGCTCAAAATGCATCTTCAGGAACCACAGAGAGTGTGATTCATAGTAGGGGTTTCTAGAACAAAAATCAAAAATAAGCATTATACTTACCACCATAATCTGTTTCTATGATGAATTTTTGGCTGTCAACCGTCTTTCCAAAAAAACTTACAGTACCACTGCAGTTGTACTTATGGTTGGGTGATAAATGGTTCACCACTTCAGAAAAGCCTTTGAATTCTATAGGCGCTGGTAAATCTGTAGACACAAAAAGAATTTTATCAATATTTTTGACAACTCCAAAAGTAAATGGTACCATTTTAACTGGGATTTTCTCTACCATACTTATTTAATATAATTTGTAATGAACTATCATAATATTCTAAGCAGAAGCATATAACCGAATCCAATGACTAGCTTTAAGATTTATTTATACTGACTTCACTTGCATCGATCTTTACTTCTCATCAGCAAAGCTCATATGATTTGATTTTCTGAGAAAACACTTTATGGACAGAAGTCAAAACATTGCATGGGAGGCTGACAGAACCCTGGAGTAGCTTCTTCCCTGAAACATGAAATCGCCAGCCTCAGACATTCATCACACATTTTTGGAGGACTCGTGCAGACATCCAGCATCAGTACCTCCCCTAACACACCGCCCGCCTCAGAGCCAGCACCTCCTCAGGCGAGCCACCTCCAGGACCAGAGAGCCCGGACTCTCGCATCCCGGAGCCAGCAGAGCCAGCTGCTTGGGTAGTCTGCAAGCTGACACACAGATGTCAGGATTTCCAAACTCTACGCTTCCCTTCAGACCATCAAGCAGGACCTCAAAACCGCCAGAAATCTGCAGCTGGTGAAACTGGCAAACTCAGGAAATGAGCTCTCTGGTTTGACCTTTCCCCAGATCTGCAGTGCGCGCAGACAAAACAGTCCCCAAGCCAGCGATCCCAGAAATTCTGAACAGCCCTTCCCTTAACCTGGAACAATTAATTTAAACCCGCCAGCCTCCCATCAAAAGACAACATCAACATTGCTTCTTTAAAGACATAAATGAATAGCTAGATATCTTAGACATGTCTTACCCGTGCAGGTAACAATCACAGTCTCATTTCCACAGGCAACTGATTTTTCCCAGCTTAACTCTGCAGATGTGCTTCCTGTGTTATCGACTTTGAAATGATACGTGCCACCGTCTGAAAAGGATTAATATTACATGTCACTGCGGTGGTGGCTACAGTGATTCTTTAAAGAGCAGTTTGCTCTTTTACATTTGTTGACTTGTTCTGCAGTGTGAAAATGCAGTTGGTACAGAATAATATACAAAGAATTTAACAGGAAATGGAAAGTAAAAATTTGAAAGCCTACAGGAGATTAAGACAATAGTGATATTCAAATAATAAAAAAACTTTTAATCCAAAAATCTCTTCAGTGAGCAAAACATCCAGCATAAATAAATGCTGGCTGGTCTTGCTATTTCTAGCCACGCTGCATATGGCCAACTTTAAGTTTCCATTTTTCCTTTATAATGAGAAAATTACAGATTTTTTATATCCTGCTTTAAGAAAATACTGAGAGGTTTTAATGTGCAACTTCAAAATGCAAAGTATCTTGCAAACTATGCACGAAGTATGAAAACCATCTGTTTGATTCTCTGAAAAGAGACAAGAATCAGACTAAGAAATCCAGGAAAGCTGAATTACTGCATTAAAAAAAAAAAACCTGAAAAAAAAAAAGAGAGAAGAAGAAACTACTAAAATCCTTCTATACCTACCAGGTGGAATAACGAGAATTGTATTTGCGCATCTTGTGGTTGTAACTGTGTAGTTCTGGCACCTCTGGAGTTCTGTTGTATAGGTGCCGTTATCTCCACTGAAGGTCTCGTTAGTCTCCGAAATACAATATTTTCGGTTTTTCTTGAGATTTCGCAGTGTAACTTCAGCCATGTTATTCTTGTCTTTTACACTTCCTATTTTGAGGTCAATAACATCACCTAAAAGAAAAAGATAAAATAGTAAACAATGATTTTATAACAATTTTTAAGAACTATTAAGTGGTTTACAGCACCCCCAGCACAATATGTGTTTTAAGAATCAGAAATTAGAACAAAATTAGCTGTCCATTATTCTTTATTTTTATTTTTTATGTGTCTTCTACTTAAAAAAAAAAGTTTAGTCAAAACATAACATTTCCTTGGGAAAATACTCCTTTAAATAATTCTCTAGTTAGGAAAACTAAAGAACTAAAAAGATGAACATTCCAGATTCAGATTTGCTGCAATTCAGAATGTCAGTTCAAAGTGAAATACTTTGACAAATTGAATCACTTGTTTCAACAGAAATTTGAAATTTTCTTATTCAAAGCATTTCAAAACCACTGAGTAGATAATGGCTATAGCCTATTCCTGAAAAGTAGAAATGAGAGGTCCCTAATTCTGAAGAGAGATGAAGCAATGTCCAAACTTTAGTTTTACTTTGGTTATGATTTGCAGTTTGCAGCATGTGATTATCAGCACAAAGGGGATAAGGTAGAGAGGGCTTAGCGGGATGAAGGCAGATCTCTTCTGCAGGCCTGGTATCAACAGCCTTGTGCAGGGCAACTTTAGAGAACTGTACAGGGAGATGAAGAGACCAGAAATGTTAACAACTTCAATCCTACTCTTCCAGGATTGGAAGACAGTTTATAAAACAACCTGAGATGGTAACTGATCAGTTTTCTGTATTTGAGTTTATGGATTTGACCAAATTTCAAGACCGAGGAAAAATAAGGGGATTGGTTCTTACCACAAGGTTCTTCAGTTGTCACTGTGGTAGTTTCTACAAGAGAAGGAAACAAAATGAAGGTGTAGCTCAGCAGGTTTTGTGTGTTTTTCACAGAGCGTTGGAGGAGGATGACTGGTACTGGCCAAAACTCCTCATGCAATACATTCATACAAGTAATTGCATCGGCACTCTACTTAACGTTTGAAAAAGGGAAGAAAACATCAGCTACGTATAACCCCATTTTTAACTAGTTATTTTAGGGATCATGAGTCTTTCATCATTTTCCAATGACATCACCAACTACAACTCAAACTGGTTATTGATAATTACACAGGACTATTCTGCAACCACAAATACTCACAGCAGTACGATGAACTACAGCAGCTCCCCAGGATACGTGCAGCGTGGAACGGCTAACTGAGCAGTATCCAATGTCACTAAAGGAACCAAATTTACCTACTTCTTGCAAAATTACTCTTACCTTTGGAAATCCATTTACGCAACAGCACAGGCTGTTTTTACAACGATTTTTAGATTAAAATACCCAAAGGAAATTATGAGTTGGTATTTAGAAAATCTGTACAGAAGCTTGAGCAAAGAACTTAATCCTGAAAACAATTACTTAAAACACACTAACATTTAAGTATTACCAAAAGAGAATGATGTTAAATTTTCTTTGTAGAAGACAGGCCCTAGATTTACATCCCCCCAGGCTGGAAGTCACTTGGCTGAGTAGTGCCAGTAATGAGAGGGTAAACCGAGAGGGTGCATTGGAGAGGTACCAAGACGGTTAGCGGCAGAAGATGCACAAGTAAAGCTAAGCTCGGTCTGTCAAAGGGCTGACAGCAGCCGATAGCTACTTGAAGGGCAGTTACAAAGATGGTAAGAGTCCAAACCCTGGATGTACTTTGCTCAAGCCCACACGTATATTTTACTGACCTAAGTAATTCCTTAGAGCCCAAATGCAGTAATAATGTCTGTAAATGCTTGCAATATTAGATCCCAAGAAAATGTTAATGCTGAGTGAAACAAAAGGGAAACCACCAGAAAACAGAAAAGCACACAGGTCTTGGATGCATTCATAACTTTTCGCTGCTTGGGCAATTTTCTGTGAATATCAAGAGGACTACTGACACAATAATTGACAGATTTGACCTTCTACTACACCACTGCGTGGAAAAAAATTCTATTTTTCCCTTGCTTGACAAGTAGCGGTTCTAGTATCTTTAATACAAACTATTGATAAGATCCCTGAAAAACCCCTTAAGTTTAACGCAGCTGTACGCCTAATTTGTATGCTTCAGTTTGATAAAATAAATTCAAAGCAAACTCCCTCATTCTAACACATTTCCTGTGCGTGCAGTATCATAATTGCGGTAGCTGTGTGCAAGTTTGTCACCTATTGTGTGAGCAGTGATGGTCCCAGTGTTTGCTGGCGTGCTGACTGGTGCGGTGGTGCTGTGCAAGGATGTTGAATTGTAACCATCTGTAAGGAAATAAGCAACATAACAGCATTAAAAAGTAAAATTCGTATTTCATACCGCTATGTCATCAGAAATTTCTTACACTACAGCCCTCCTCTGTTTCAGTTTTGGTTGGTTGGGGTTTTTTTTTTGCTTCCAGGTTTTTTGTAATTTAGAGATCAGTTCTGCATCAAAAATCATGTTAATATAGCCAATAAATCAGAATATAAGTATCTAAATAGAAAGCAAATTTTTAGGAATATAATACTTACTATTACATTTTGCAATGTATAAAGATTTTTTTTTTTTTTATTGTTTAGGCATAATCCAGGATGGAGTGAACATAAAAACGATGATATAATTGTGAACCGGGAAAAACTAAAACATTTTGCTGCATTCTTACAGTAAAACACAATTATGAATAGTGCTTGTGCTCTTTCAGAAACAAGCGGTTCGCCCTGTTCGTTTGCCAGATCACACACCTTGCTCACTCTGTTACTCACTGTATGTCAGTATTTACCTGCCTGCTTACAAACCACTGCCAGGTTTCTACGTTGTCGTTCGGGTCCATTCCTATTGCTCTTGCTTTGGCACAAGCCTCACTGACAGCAGCCGGCATTTTACTATTACTGTGACGACTACCAGACTTGGCCATCGGACAGCAGATACTGGGATTAATCCTGGCACGGCCACTATGCCGAATTGCAGACACCTTTTCTCCCTGATGAACCATAAGCCAGAGAAGGCTGCCCTGAGGTTGAGTTTCTTAGTTTTCCCCTACAGTAATTACTTTGGTTTCCCCTACAATTCAGAGAGCATCTAAAGGAGGACGGCAAACCTGATGAAGCATTCTCGAAGGCAGTGGGAGTGCGTGTGGTGAGGGCAGCAGTGCTGCTGTGTGGTAGGTTGATGAGTCCCGTGGCAGGGACAGAGCCTGCATGCGTGGGAAGGTATGTGCTGTCTGCAGGAGAGACACCTGTGGTGAGAGGCACAGCAGTTTCAGTGATGTTTCGGAGGCTCCCCGGTCAAGGAAGGACACAAAGCTGCACACAACACAGGACTGTTGTGCCAGAGCACTCCTGTGCTGAGGCACCATGCATTTGTCAGTAAGCGAAGGCATACGGAACGCTCAAGGTGTTAGGGGGTCCAGGAGGAACAAGCAGTACGTAGAATCCTTTTTGGTGCTGACTGCACCTCTTCCATGCTAAATGCTGTGTTTTAAAATATACTCAAATTCATGACTCAAAACCAGACTTAAGACAGCATATTTCATTTCACTGGACTGACTGAAAAAGCATTACACACTCTGTGAGGTAACTGTGTGCAGGAAGAGGGAAGAGGAAATGATCAGCAAAAATGCATCAATGCAGTTCTGTTACGTAAACAAAAGGTTTCTTACCAGGCGTAGTCATGGCTGAGTCAACTCCTTAAAAAGAGAGCAAGAAAGTGTAAATTAAACTTCCAAGGAATTAAACACAATCATATGCCCAAAATATAAAAAGAAACATTCCTTCCACCCAAGTATCAACTGAGCTTTCCCCAGGCAATCGCACGTTTTTGAGTAATATTTAGTGGCACGTAGCAACAACCAGACCCCCAAAATATCAAGCTGATGCTATACGGTGATACTGTGCACATTAAAAATCACTTTTCCTTGAGCCGGAAGGCTGTGCTATGCAGCCTGAGGGGTGGAGAGCGCATCAGGAAGGCTGTGGTGGATACCAGTTCAGCTGGAACAGGAGAAGAGCAGCAGTGCCATGGTCCCAAACTCCCCATTACCTTCAGCAGTGCCTGGAGGTGAGAGCGATGTGGAGCGTGCGGGTGGAGGTGACACAGAAGAAGGAGAGCTGGCAGTTGCCAGATGATCTCCTGCTGCGCAGTGGGGAAAAGATATCACCAGGTGAGCAATGCATGAGGGTGAGAAGTTCATCTCTAGCAGAAAAAGGCCAATGGTTTGTACGGCTTTCTCTGAACCACGTTTCTCCGGCCAGGTTTGACTAGGTGATCCTTAAGAGTTTCCATGTTCATCAATATATTTCGTGATACCAAAAGCTGATACGAGCAGTGTATACAAGTACAGTGAGGATATCAGCAGAGGATGACTTCTTACTGAATGAAGAATAACTTCATTGCTAAGAAGAGACAGCAACATTAATTCTGTTGTCAAGAAACATCTTACCTGTCTGTCACCCTCACTATACGAGACCTGGAAAGCCAGGCACCAGCATTCCTGAAAGCCGTTTATTTTCCCTGATATTAATCTATAAATCGCTATAAATTTCTAAATGGCAGCACCCTTCCCAGACCACCCTGCAGATATTTAAGAATCTCTCCAAATAACTCTTATCTCCAGGTTATGAATTACTTCCTGTCTTGAACTAGGAGTTATGAGCTTCTCAAACCTATAAAAACAAGCCTCATTTTGATGCTTTGCTTTGAAATCCTGACACAAAACATTTTGTATTTGTGTAATATAAAATTCCTGTTGTGAGAAATAGTGACAAAAATAAGTGGCAATAGCCGGAATCATGAGTTTGTTCCCATCACTATATTTTTTACTCATTTTGATAAGAAGCTTCTACTTTGACATTAGAATCCTGAAATCCATCCCGAAGCAATACCTGTTCCCTCAAGACATCTCTCTAACGCAGCCTGCTACGCTTTCCGCAAGGAGCAAACCTTGCTGTAAAGGCTGGCCGTAGGTAACTCCAAATTCCGTAATGCGATTTTTCTTTCTTCAGCTGGCTTATCAGCTGAAGGGTCAATTATCCCCCCTCCTTCCCAAATCTTACTTTAGTCCAGCACATTAAATATGCCTCAAGCCCAAATTAACTTTCTGTGAGCATCTGTACAGATTGACTTTCTCTCACATAACTGTTTCCAAGAAAAGAAACAAAGGAGTTGCAGGAAAAGTCCTAAACAAATCTCTGCTCAGAGATCAGTGAAACATTTAGAAATACGTATCAAGCTATTTATTGATCTCTCATGCAAACACGAGGGAGACAAAAATACATACTTTAGGATTCCCTCTTCCAAGTGAAGAAAGAAAACAGCAAAAGGGAGCTCCTAAGATTGTCACCGTGTTGTATTTCTGGCTGCCTCATTCACTTCCTCAAGATGCCTGTGAAAGCAATTTTCCCCATCCTCTCCCTTGTAAAGTTAGGAATAGTGTTACTACCTTAAATATGGCATTAGGTTTATATTGCTCACTCGTGGTGACAGATACTGAATGTTACACACAATCACAGAACTCGAGGTTAGAAGTAACCTCAAGGGACCAGCTAGTCCAACTGCCCTGCGCAGACCAGTGTTGACTAGAGCAGGTCACTTCTTAAATAGTTTGGAGAATGATAGTCCTAGATTTCTCTTTTTTCCTCCCAGATAAGCACTGGCATTTTAACAGAATCTCAGGGCAGTTTTACGTCCTTCTAAGCATTTTTAAGGTCTCATGCTCTTCTATGATTCTATTAGATTTATTACAACAATGGAATAAGATGCAGTTGAAAAGAATTCAACAGGGGGCACCAGAGCACTAAAAAAAAAAAATCCTCTTAAACAGTAAAGCAGATATATTTCCCAAAATAACCTTATTGAGAGATAATAGGTGAACTGAAGGAAAATAAAGAAGGATCCCAACACACCAGACTGTGTTAGTTCAATATTAACAGGTATATTGCTACAATTAATTTATTTTTCCCACAATCTCCCACAGCTAAAAAATACATCTGAGCTAACCTCAGGTCAACAAAAGTAACCTCAAAGTCAAAACTGTCTGGTCATGTTTATATTCTAAAACATAAATCTAGAGTCTTGAAGACTGAAATCTAAGAATAACTAAAATTCTACAAGGATGTCCAACCCCCCAAAAAACATGCTGTGCAGTATGAAAGCCTGGTGATTTCCAAACTAAGCAAGTTGGTCCAGGTTTAACCAGGAACTATCCCAACTATTTTCTCAAATACTAAACTGCATCCACCCATAAGATATTTCTAAGATACTATGTGTAGGATAGGCTCAGGTAATCAAAGTGTAAGAATTAAAGTATACAAAAAGTTCCTACTACTGAAGGAACTTTTCTAAGCCTCCTTTTCCCTTC
>NW_010408616.1:54931-57132 GCF_000710305.1 Buceros rhinoceros silvestris | reverse complement strand
TCCTGCTGACATACCCAAAAGATCTGCAACTGATCACTAATGTCCGAGCAGAACTGGCCTCAGTCGGCGGCTGCCCTGCAAAAAGATAGAACCAGCACATCCCATGGGTGGACTGGGGCTTGGCTAATCACTTTTGTTCCCTTTCCCCTCTGGCCACCAGCTGGCAGAGTCTGAAAGGAAGGTTTAGATGGAATGACAGGCTGTCAATGAAACACACCTAACCGGGATGAGCTGACCACCCGTTCTCCTGAAAACTCAAAGACATACAGGTCCCAGGAGCGAAAAGTGGGACTACCGTATTTTGTAGATAGCTTTCAACGTTCGAAAGTAACTGGAAAAACTGTGCAAGAAATCAGGTCCCAAAGAAAAGCAAAACACTTCAAACCCCAAGGAGAGCAGGCTGGACGGGTCACATCTGGAGGCACAGGAGCCGCCCTACTGCCACTGCAGTAGTGATCTGCCCTCACCGCAGGGAACTGCGGTTGCGCTCGTGTAAGTCACTGGTCACTGCTGTCCTCACAGGAAAGACAGAATAAAGTGAAAATGCTTCCCACTTGGCAGGACCAAGCGACTCAACAGAAGACAACTCAGACCTAGAATATGCTAAAAGACACTGTTCCAAGTAAGTCCAGGGTCTGATCTTCTCAAACAGCAGGAAGCGTCAGCACAC
The DNA here is from genome assembly GCF_000710305.1 of Buceros rhinoceros silvestris. Lineage (NCBI taxonomy): Eukaryota > Metazoa > Chordata > Aves > Bucerotiformes > Bucerotidae > Buceros > Buceros rhinoceros. Next base: position 56,462 of record NW_010408616.1, on the reverse strand, counting down.
GTTTCCTGCGCACATGTGTTATTAAGGGAAACTCCAGCTGATAAGATGAAGCTGCTGTTGAATCTGCATTAAGAGCCTAAAAACATTATCATGTTAATAGGGGCAAAAATACATTAGCTGGTAACAGGGAACATGCCTTTTAACTCCATTCTGCTGCTTTATTTGCACAGCGGGTAAAACGGACCCGGTTTTGTATTTCCTGCTGGGCTGGGCAGCAGACAGTGCTGGCATGCCAGTAGCTCAGGCTGTCCCCTCTGAGCGCAAGAGCGCCCCAGTGTTGCACTCTCTGGGGCACACAGCACAGAGAACTGTGGAAAGGACGATTCCTTTCTGCTAATCGTGCCTTTGGGGTTTATCTAGTGTGGTACCACAGCAGCTGCTCTTCACATTCAGCTGCACCACACGTGCCTTTGCCAGATCTGGGAAGAGGGCAGAGGAAATAACCCTTCCTCTCAGCCTCATGTCTGCAGAACCATTGGCAGCTGGGTTTTTCCGCCAGAAAAAAGTGCTTAGTGATTCTGCAGAGCTGCTGCCCTTTTCCCAGGATCTCTCCACCCTTCAGCATATTGGACAGACTCCAGCGACCCACACCAAGCAGCACTTTATGCAAAGCAGCTAGTGTAGGTCCGGATTCTGTCTTCCCTCTTTTTAGAGCTGAAGAACAGCCCTGCTCCAGCAGGGTCAGGGCTCTTCACATCTGCACAGAAAGCAACAGGATGTGGTCTACTTGTTCAGATGGAGTAAAGCTCTTTGAGGGGGTCTTCTAGCAAACAGCGCAGACATTAGTCAGCTCCACTGCAGGCCAATACTAAATTGCAAAAAAAGAACAGTTCCTGGTGGGAGGTAAAGGGTGAATAAGGCAAGGAGCCTTACAAAGTGCTGCCAGCCGCCCTTCTTTGATTTATTTTTAAACTTCAAGTGAGATAGGATGTAATTCACACCTACTTTAAGGCTCCCTTGTGCTGCCAGAACCAGCTAAAGGGACCTTAAAATAAAGGAGCATCAGGGCCAGAGATGTTACTGCTTCTTTTTGCTGCAAAGACGAAATAAAGGGATCCATTGCTACTTTATAAATAAATCTGGGCAGACCTATGAATAGGCTAGCAAACACTTAAACATCTGAATAATTCTATACCACAGAGGACCCCTCAGATTTTATAGGTAGGATCACATGTGCTGAAGTGCTTTTATAATCACAGGCTGCAGAATTACACTTTATTCTTTATCGCTAACCCTGGGGAAGAAGAAGAAAAAAAAAACAAAATTGTTCCCAGCTTCTGGACAAACTCTGATTCTTTAAAATTAAAAGAATGCCATATAAGGTTCACGTTAAAAATACGTGAAATTTTGCATGCTCCTAATCAAAAACCAAATTATTTATTTGAGTTTAACATATAGAAACTTCTCAGGTAACTGGAGTATTTCAGAGGGTCCTAAAAAATGCCTACGTTTTTGGTCATCGAAGATGCAGCCACAAAATCTCTTCAAAGTAATCCATAAATACTAGGGGGGGCGGGTTGGGGAAATGCCA
>NW_010408616.1:49335-54792 GCF_000710305.1 Buceros rhinoceros silvestris | reverse complement strand
CTTTCCTACCATCTTTAATCTTTGGTAAAAACATCTATTTGGGGAGCTAAAGACTTTTTCATCCTAGAGACAGCTACCAGTGCTCAGGCCTGAACTGCACTGCGGAAGGCACGGTCTTCCTGCAAACCCCATCTCAGGAATAAGTGCGGGCCTACACTACAGCTACATAGAATAGGATACAGAATTATTTTTGTGGTGAAAACTGACCCTTCAAGTCAATGCTTGTTCTTGATTCCCAACATCTATGACCCTCTGCCTGCCATCCAGCTTCCAGAATGGGAGTTGTCTCTTTCCTCCTCAGTTCCAGAGTCAACCATAAGTGTTAAGCAGTGTTTCCAGCAGGGGAGAAGGCAAAAACCTCACATTAACCAGCAATTGGGTACGAGGGTGGCAGCCAGAAGAGCGAGCTGGCAGATACAAGGAGGAACACAATGTTACAGGCTCGGGAAAGAGGAGGAAGTACCAACACCACAATTTGTCAACATTCATTGGCTAAAGCAAACTAATACCAAGCATAACTTCTGCTAAGACACAGAGCCTGTCTTAAGGAAAGGATAAGAAGAAAAGCACGCACACACAAAAAAGAATCAAACCCAAAATAATATCTTTTATCTCAACTAACCCAAAATCAAATGAAATATTTCTGACCATTTAAAAAAAGGAATTTTCTGATACTGATTACTCAAAACAAATTTTAGAGTTTAATTTTTTCAGAGAAAAATAAGATCACAAAGAAAAACAGAAAGTACCCTCAAGAAATATTAATCTCATGGAAACAACATTTCTTACCAATGATACCTAGAATTTCTCAAAACCATAAACCTGAGGTAGAACAAAAACTAAAACCAGCAATTCAAGTACTTTTTGCCATGTACGCAGTTCTTGCAAACTTAAAATAACTATGCAGGAGTACTGTGTATTTAGCAGGCAGGAGAAGGCATTTCTATCGGCTGCACACCCTTTAAACGATACCCTCAGTCTCCAGAGCACGACTTCATCGCAATAACCCACTTGTCTGACTACAGCTAACGACGCCTTTGCTACCCTGCGGTTTCTCTCATGCTGTTTACTTCTGTTTTTCTTCTACAGAACCCTACTCAAAAGGAAGAGGGTGCAGCATACTGTGGTTTCGAGCTTAAGTGCTTCCAAATGGTGAAACTGAGTTACCATAGCACCCACATGCCCAAGCAATCTGACCTATCTTAGTGCTAAACCACAGCTTCTCTAGCGCAGTCATGAAATTTCCCTATTAAACTCCTTTTCACCAAATTTGCATTCGTAATTATTTTTAGTTGTACAGGTTAATTAATATGATACTACGGGGGGTGGCAATCTTTGGGATACAGTCCAGGCAGTACTTGTCATCACGTGAATTGTCTGCAAGAGGCGAGAATACCAAACCCTGATGTAACAGGTCAACTGTGAAACACCAGCTACACGCGAAAGAAAAACCGTTGATGTTCGCTTTGCCTTTTGAATATTTTCAGTATTTGTGCATGTATAAAGTCAACAGCCAGACTCAGGCTGATACCGTGCTAAACCTGTCTGTTCTCAAGAGCCAGTCGTAACTAAAGTTATGGTCCTGCTGTACCTTCTGGGGTCTTCCTTTCCCCCATCTACCCCAAGCAGATATTGCTCCATATCGCCCTGCTTACTGGTACCAGTAGGCTGGTTCTGGATTTGCCGAATGCACGCTGATTACGGCAAGCAGGAGGAAAGGACATGCAACCATTACATTGTCCTCTTAATTCCCACCCCCATTTTTTTTCAATTGCTGACTGGGGAGCTACTGAGCACAGCTGAAGGCATCTCAGTTCTCAGGAGTTTTGGCCAGAAAAGGAGGCTACAGCTGAGAACTGACTGTTAGTGTCGGTGTGAGGAAGGGGCAAACTTCTTCATCTCAGACTCTGTTACTGGTTTATTTAAATACCAGACTTGCTTCTCTATCTGCCTCTGAGTTCATTCAAGATAAAAGCATTATCTGGTATTGTAGATCTCCTCCTGACTGCACACTACTTTTTGCATAATTTTGCCAGCAATAGAAAATGGGTCCTTTGCTCTGCAAAACAGAAACAACTTGGAAATATTTCTCTAAATTATCCCAAATTAATCAGCTCAAATGTCAACCACAAACAGTTTAGTACTGTACTAACGGCAGCATTTTAGCCACTGATAATATAAAGCCTGTTGAAATCAGAAATATCTTCTGTTTGGTAGAGATCTGTTAGCCTGAAGTCCTTGGCTCAACAGCTCTGTACCCACTGGGAGCGCTATGTCAGTGGGGGCACTAGTCAGTGGTTTTCAACAAGATGCAGCCAGTGATTTTTAAAAATAAATAATTTCTTTTTCCCAAGAAAGGACATCCGTCTATGAGCTTTTCCTTTTCGTAATAATATTCCTCACTGATCCAAGGCTATGTTAAAGATCCAAACAAAAATAGCTGACCGGCCTGGGGTTGCAGAGGGAGGAGTGCAGATGACAGAGATAAATAGTTGATACTCAGGTTCTCTGAACATCTGTGTCACCAGGTGTCATCTCCTGAATTTACAAATACTTGGCTTTCCCATAAAATAGAATCAAAGCACAATCAAAAATTGAAAGAAAATACATAGGGTCTGAAAAGAGACCATTACATTTTCTTTAAACTTTTCCTTTTATTTTTTTCCTGTTAACCTTAGATGTACTTCGTATTCTGAACCAGTAAAGAGTTTTAGACGGAAGTCTGATTTTCAAGATGAGGTTGCTTCCTCTAAATTTCATTGTATCTGTAATGCAGATAGATCAGGATGCCACAATCCCAGCCATAACTGCCTCACGCTACCTTATGCTCCCTTCTACGGATGCTGTATAAAAGACAAGTTATACCTGGAAATGTTTCAGTCAGACAAGATGAAGAAAAAAGAACATTCCCAGTGTTACAAAGGAAATATTAAGATTAAAACCCAAACAAATCACCCAGCCACAAAGCTTGAGATAGGCACTGACAAATTTTTAGAAAAAGTCTATGGTACGAGCAGGTTCCCCAAACAATCTAGTGCAGCATAAGTTCGCAAATCTGTCCTTTCACTATCACAAATGGCTAGTCTCTAACAAAATACTTCTTCACTTTTTATACATTGCAGAATTTTTTAATGAAAAAGGTATCACAGAAATGCCAAGGCTTCACCTTGGCCAAGGGCAGAGGGCAGGGCAAGCAGGGCTCAGTGGTGGCAACCCATTCCATGCCAGCAAGACCGGAGTGTGCCGAACTGCAGAGCAACAACCCACAGAGAGTTGCAAAGGTGAAGTGGGGTGTTCCTGAGGGCTGCTCTGACTCTCTGACGGCACCTGGCTATCAAGAGCCTAAGCATTAGGGGCTGGGGATACAAAGAGCCCAGAGCCTCACAACTGCTTCCAAAGCTGCAGTCACGGAATGCCTCTGGTATAGTGACACAGGTAATTGCACAGGCAGGAGCTACACCATTCCCACAGGACAGTTCTTCCCCTCACCAAGGTGAAGCTCCCAGTAATTCAGTCCTGCTGCAAAAATCACACATTTCAGGTAGTGCCCTGAATATAAAATTTCTCACACTTGCAGGAGATGCCAAGCGGCTCACAGGAGCGGCGGTCTAAGGACTGCAGTGATGTTTGCTGCTGCTGAAGCATCCCTGTCACAGAGCCCAAGGCTGGGTGGGGTGTCAGGTCCTGTCTTTGATGAGAACAGGACCCGTGGTTCAGAGCACATTGCAGTCGGAATGAAGATCTGACTCTATCTGCTCACAAGAATGACATGACTGCCTAATTGAATGCTCTGATAATTGTGCAGTTCAGGCTTAAAAGAAAAGTAGCTGCTTTATTCCACAGCAGAGTAATGCCATTGCTCTGTACCTCCAGCGCACAGCGCTGGGTTTTACTGCACTCAGTTACTCTGCCTGCACAGCCCCAGCCTTTGAAAGATCTTTTAACTACAGCAGAAAGGCACAAATCAGAATAAAGATGTGGCACAAAAATTTCATTTTCCAGTGATCTGTCATTTGTATTTCTACAGCTTCTTGCTCCGAGCTTAACAGGACCCTCAGCAGTCCCTGTGCTCCACGAGCCAAAGTCCCAGCTCCACATCTCCAAGCAGCAATGCTCTTAACTATCCTGCTAGTCTCAGTCATCTCGTGTGACCCAGATTTCTTCCAGCATGAAGAGCCGATCCTAACCAGCACTGGCTGACAGACATCTAGCTTCTGTTTCTTGAAAGGATAGAAAGTACAGAGGGAAAATATCAGCCAGCTCAGTGGAGAACCATTCCCATTCCAACTCTGCCTGCTGGGCAGCTTCCTCGCCCTTCCAGGGCTGCCAGCTGTAGCCAGCAAACTCTTTTTGTTTCAAGGGAGAGTGATTTCACTTGGTTACTATCCTGACTGCTTTTTTCCTGCAGACATTCAGGCCAGAAATTATCAGAACTGAATATGATTCATCAAATACGCTACTGAATAAATTTTTTGTTGTTCATAAAATATTGTGACAAACAGTATTCTCTGATCAACAACCAAGTCAACTTTATACATGTTACACTTTAAAACACAGTAAAATACACACACAAAATGTTGATAGGAAGCATCGTATAAGGGTCAGATTCTACCACCATCACTCATGCAAAAGTCATTCGAAAAGTAACTCATTCTGTTGAAGCCTATCAATATCTTTCAGAAAAAATGAACATTAAAAATTATTTCTGTTGTATTATTTCCTGTATAAACTAATAAATAATCATTATTTTTTTAATTGAAAAGTAGAAACGACCAGTATTTAAATGAATAGAAATTTCCTATTTGGTGTATAACCTGAAATCCATCTTGTACTCAGACAGCATGAGGAAAACTGCAACTGTGTCCAAGTCTTACCCAGGGATTTCACATTTTACTACTGTGGCAGTGGTCAGACACACCCTCCGTATCTGTGCCTCTTTAACACCCCATGCAAAGTGGAGATAATGGCACTATCCTACTGAACTGGAATGATACAATTAGAAATTCATTAAACATTGTGAAGTTTGCAGACAAGGGACTTGAAAGTGCTATAAAAAACCCCCACACTCACATCCGTCTGACTGCATAAACAGGGACACTGTAGGGCTGCAAAGAGAGAAACTCCTAGACCTCGAGCTGCCCAGGATGCCGAGACGCACACACAAAAGCCTCTCGCTGTCTCCAAACCTGGACTGCAAAACCCGGGCACTGCCCCTTCAGGAAAGCTGAGCCAGCACGAGCAAGGACAGACCCGTACTGCATGTCATGCCAGAAGCACAGTGAGCAGATTTCAGAAGAGGTCTGAGCTTGCACAACTCCTCCTGAATTCATTAAAAATTTTAAGTGAAAGTGGTTTCTCAATCCCTTTTCCTTTATTTTTCTTTTTGCAAATCAGATACTCTGTTTTGGTGCCCCGCTCTCGGCAGTTACACACGTGCTAAATCTGTCTTTTTTTCTC
>NW_010408616.1:47999-49217 GCF_000710305.1 Buceros rhinoceros silvestris | reverse complement strand
TTGTGCCGCGTTCCCTGTTTGCAATCTTTATTATAACAAACGAGATGTTAGCCCCCACTTTAACTAACAATCTATCTGATATCATAAGCAAAAAGAGGGGAAAACTGTTCATCTGATTTTGCTTTAAATCCTGTGCTGACCATTCTTTTTTAAAAGACAGCATATACTGAACATTTCAGGAGAGGCAAATAAAGGCTTAGAATGGAAGGACTTGACTCTGCTCACAGGGATTGTGGTGCCCCATATTCCACCAAAGAACCTGTGAAATCTAAAGCTCGTATTCCTCAGGCTTTGACCAAGATTAATTTCAAGCATTGCTTTAAATAATTCGATGCAAAAGGAACATAAACAGTTTATGCCTCTATCTTCTGTATGTGGCAAGCAATTTTCATTAGCATTTAATATTTTCCTTTTTTTCCATTTGGTATTATATTTTATTATTTAAAAAAATAGTAAGTAAGCAGTCTGGGAAAGAAAAGTAAAATCAAAGATACTAGATAAAGATGCTAGACAAGAATTTATCTAGGAAAATTATTGTACGGACCTTTCAAAGTATAGAGACCCAGAGAAAGCCCTCAGGCCAAAGCTAGGAGAACATCCAATTTCATGCTCCAAATAATTTCACACTCTTTATATAGGCTCAGCAATGCACACGCCAGGAAATTTGGCAGACCTATAAACATTTCTGATGTCTAATAATAAGACAGATGCATATAGTAGCATTACAGATCTCTATGACAATAGCTAGAACAATTCCCACTTGGAAGCGGAGGGACAGAAATCAAGCTGGATCCATAAAACAAGTATCAGCTTGTATACACACACACAAGGATGGAGCGGTTTGGAAGCAGCACGCGTAACGTCTTCTGTGAGGAGAGATGGAAAAGCTGAAGCAGACAGACACAGTAAGTGCAAATGTGGGAAAGATTTTTATCCTTTCATAGTCTATAGTTTAACAGCATTTGGTTGAAATGCTGATGAATTTATGACCATGTGACCCGGTAAAATTAACTACTCTTTCATTTTTAACTAAGGGAACATATCCAAAATTTTGCAGCTGTGTAAAGACACTTGGAGATATTATTGAGCACCTATACAGCATTTCATACGTATACTGCACAAATCTGATAATATGAACAAAACAAAAAAAGACAGGAAGTTCTGGTAGGTGTTCAAGAAAGCACTTTCTGCACACAAATTCATCATTGACTTCAGCAG
>NW_010408616.1:40709-47911 GCF_000710305.1 Buceros rhinoceros silvestris | reverse complement strand
CAGCAGGAACTGAGCCCATAGTTTGAATTGAGATGATGTTCTGACTCAGGACTGTTGCAGAGTCCAGCTCGTAAGCATGTCACAGATACCTGCCACCAGCCCAGCAACAAATACAACTAGGAAGCGAGGACTGGCAGTGCTCAATTCAGCATTCAGCTCTGTTGGCTCGGGCTGGCACTCGAGCTCTTTCTCTGCCTGCTCTGTCTAGTGCCCATGGATGAGCTCTAAAGTGGAATCACCTGGCTTCCCAGGGACCTTTACAAAACTCCCAAGAAAGTAAAAACCACAGTGATCAGGAAATTGAACTCCCTACCCAGGACATAACGTGTTTCTGTGAGGGGATGAATAGCTAATCCTTTAGGGTCACAGAAAATGGTATAAAAAACAATTTAATTGAAATTGTCAACTAATTCTGGCAGTTATCTGGGGCAGATAGCTGCCCCAAAGGACTATGGTTCTCTGACGGATGGAAACAGAGCTTTTACGGAAGCATTCTCCAAAGAAAGCAAGAAACAGCAGAGAGGTCCCCAGTGTCTCCTTTGCTGAGCTGATATCCCCCCATCACGGGTGACTGGGAAACCGGCTGTAGCAGAGGAGCTGGCTCTGAGCAGGTGAGTGGCAGATGGCTGAGTGGGACCCCACCGCACTCGGTCTCACCAGCAACTTCTCACATGAGACCAGTTACAATCCGTTTGACCATGGCTTTCTCCCCGCGAACAAGGGCCTACATTACATCAGAAATACGGGCCTCTTGCCAGAGCATCTGCCCTCTAGCCAGGAGAGCAGGTGCTTTCACTTGTGCAGAGGCACACAGTACTAAAACGGCTTCATCACCAGGCACGTTTTTGTCTTTCAGGTTTAAGTTATTGGTAGTTACTAACGAAAGTCGTCTTTTACCTCATCAATATTAACGAGCTTTCACACTACAATACCAAATGTGGTTGTAAAAATCCTGCTTCTGCAGCTAGTTTTGTTCCTGCTTGTTCAGGAGCCTCTGTCTTGCTTTGCTGTACCCTGCAGTCACGTCCTTTTTGGCTATGAGTCATTACAGTTAATCAACCACATGGTCAAACTCCTATTTCAGTATAAATCAACTTCCCTTTAGATCTGAGTGGCTTAACCATGGGAGGGTTCCCGTTGCCTAGTTATGTTTCTGCCTTTGGACCTTAGAGGACAAAACTGAGAGGACAATGTTGGTGTTTACCCACTAGTAGCCAGCTTGAAGTTTCACTTACTCTTCATATGCTCGTTTGGCAGAGATATAGGGACACCACGTAAAGTAAATGAAACCCACTGCAATCCACCACCTCACTAGGAAGGGGCAGAAGAGTTATTTGAACACTTTAAAGTGACAGAAGTGTTGTTAAATGTGTTTGGACTCTAGTAGTAACTCCGTCCAGCAAAGTGTCTTCATGTGTTCCTTCCCGGGCTCAGCATTAATGCTGACACAACAGCTTACGATGCACTGCTGTGACATTAGGGGGTACAAGAGAGGGCTGGGGCTAACTGCAGGTCCTGCAGGGCTCCACTGCTTTCTGCACGTGCACCAGACGATGATACTCGCTGCTGGGAAGCCTAAAGATTGCAAAAGCTGTATGTGATTAGCTACTACTTCTTGGCTTTCTTTTTTTCCCCTTTTCCTCCCCGCCTCCCCTGATGGTTAGAAGTTCCTGATTCTCTGCTTCTTCTGAAACAGTTTCAGCAGTCAACCTCTAAACCGCTCGGGTCCCGTGTTCAAGGGGCTGATCCCTTCTTGCCTGGCTCTGTTCATTATCTTATCACCATGCACCTGCTTATGTCATGCACCAGGAAACTGGTCTGTGACTGATGATGCCTCCATAGCACAAATATCCCCACCTCAAAGATGTGTCCAGTCTCCACAGCATAACCACTGACCCTTTCTTAACCAGAGTTTCACTATGAACTTGCAGTTTCTTCAGAATTGTCATCTAGGTTGCCAATTTTGGGATGTCTTGATAGTTTGCTATCTGTCTGCCAGCTCGATCAGAAATTCTGAGATCTGAGATTCAGAGGTGACAAGACCGAAGAGACTGGTTCATCCTTCTTCAGTGACAGTAATAATTTAGATCTGCTTCCCCAGAAAGCCTGTGACACGTGACCATGTGTATCTTCCTAGTCCTGACCAGATTTCACTGGGAAATTACTGTTTGACTTCAGGTAAACTGGAAAGCTTAATGAAAATTTACGTTTCTTTTCAGATGACAACCTGCTAATTTCAGCGCAATTTCCAAAACAGACCCAGTCGGCCCCATTAAATAGTTTATTGCTAAAGATAAATAAAAATTCAGAATTCCTACAATTATTCCTGCCAAACACAAGAATAAAAAGAAAATGTTCATTTCCACCTAGTCGATAGTTGAAGCCTATAACTTCAACTGAAATGTTTATGTATTCCAGAAAGAGAACACAGATTAATTTTTTTAACTTAAGGCTGCATATTTAACATTTTTTGAACAAGGATAAGAAGAGATGCATCAACTAACAGAAAATAATGATTATAAGTGAACAAGAAGAGTTCTATTAGCTACTCATGTTCACCTGCAAAAGTGACATGGCAGAGAAGCAGCCAGAGCTGGGTTTTGCTTCTCCTCTGACACCAGCAGGCAGAAGCTGAGTCTCATCAGCAGAAGATACACCTCACAAGGCACGCTTTCAACCGTATAGAATAAGGGAAATCAAACATCACTTTTTAAGCATTTTGGTGTCTTGAGTGTTTGGAACTAATGGACTTCTTTCAGTTTCCTGGTAAATGGCAGCCTGCAAGAACTACACGGTGTCACAGGATGTGGGTGCCTTAATTTTATCTCCATTTTGCAGAGCACTGCTCTGTACTTAGCAAACCAGCTCGCAGCTTGCATCGTAAGTAAGCACGTTCCTGTTCCCATGGTAAGGCTGCCTGTCAGCCCGCAAATGACTGAACTTCCTCACTGGGGTAAAGTGAATAGTGCCAATGTGCAAAAAAATATTAACACTTCAGCCTACATCGTTTGAAAACATAGAGTTTTGCAAAACTAAACTACCAGAAAGCGTGGTTGCCCTCATGACTTATCTTTCGTGTTTAGTGCGCTGCTCTAGCTGCAGAGCACCACACAGGCAGTCTCACATCACCCTAGAAGACACCTATTGTGTAACTGTAAGACAGTTCCTAGGTCTAAGGCAGTTTGTATGTTGGTAGTTTACCTTCCATGAACATCACTGTACACAGAAAATCCAGTGACTGTCCCGGATTAGTTACCCAGTACAAGCATCCAAAGTACTTTTTCCTTTTATAGTTCTGCTATTGCTATTTCAAGATTATTTAATTACTGAAGGTTCATTGATCTAAAGTCCAAAGAGCCACCCTTAAAATGATGATTACAGTAGCACACTGACTACCTCCACCATAGCAACTGATGCTTAGGGAGTAGGGTTTTAATTATATTGTAAGGTCATATTCACAAATCCTTCAAGAAATTGTGGGTGAATCCCATGTCATGTGGCTCTGAAGCTTGCTTCCTAAAGACAACATCCACAAGCTTTATGCAGAGTTCTTTCCTAAAAGAAAATCTAGCACAGAAAAAAAAAAATTAAAAAGCAACAGGTCTCATTTCTTCTCTCCCCCACTGCTCACAGAAGCAAACAGCCTGTCCCGTTATCCTGCTGTGCCCCCTCTCCCGCACCCCTAACAGACTGGGGACAACCCTGGTTTCTAACTTTGCCTTACACTTTCAAGCAGAGGACTGGAATCACTCCGGGGCCATGAAAACTTTGTAAAAAGGCAGCTAAGTCTTCTGGTTGATTGCTCCTATTAATTGTTAACAATCTAGCAGACTCATCGAGTTATTCACAGCTTTTCTCATACATGGGAATAATGTGTTAACTTGTTCTGGTTTATGTTACTTCCTGAATTCATTTCTTCTTCATTTTAATAATAATTACTTTGACTTTTACCTACACAGCTGGTATTATCTTTAGTTAGCATCACTTCAGATGGATTTCCAGCTTCAAAACACCACCTCTGGTACCGAAACAAACCCTCATAACCCAGCTTTTTTTTTTTTTCCTCTGGTTTTACTGCCCCCTCTCCAGAGGTCAGGCACACACTTGCACAGTGTGTTAACACAACTACCTTACGGGTTCCAGGATTTCAGGGGTTTTTTGTATTTTCTTTCAGTTCATTCTAAGATGCTTTCTCCTAGAGCTAACTTTCAATCAGTTGTCCCAGATAACACTAGTGCTCATATTCTGAAAAATAGCACAGGGGTTTTCAGAGGAGATAGCACTTACACTTTGTTTCATACCTGAAAGGTATTTATTTGCAACTCATAACATTTATATAACATACTGACATTTCTCACTTTCTTATAGCAAGTGTGCACAGATTTTTACAAGATTTACTTCAAACACCTATTTAGAAGCCAGGAGCTCTTCATGGTAAATCTCTACCAAGGCCTTGACTGGTGCAGTGAGTCCTTTCGTTAGGTACGCTGGGAGCTTGATACAACTGAGGAATTAACTTTGTTTCTCTGTACGCTCATTTTGCAGACTAACTTGGTGGTATTTGCAGTGAGACGCTATGAATGTGTGCCTGGTCATCACAAAGAAGAATACAAACTCAATTACTGTGCACTTCCAAAGCACTGGGAATGAAATGGGGGATTATTCAGACCAACTTTAAAACTGACAGAGGTGAAAAAGGAATTAACACATTTGCATCTTGTTACCTGTGCCTTTCTTCAGTGGAATATATTCTCTCTAAAACAGTGTCACTTACAACATGACATTGAACTAAGTCCGTATTGAAATAAAAAGTTGTGACTTACTGCAGTGAGAGCAACGCAATCACTGGAAAAATTATACATTGTATCAGGTTTGGACACAGTATGATAAGAGGTATCCAAGTGGCCTCAGATTTTATCCTTAATGCATCAATAGAAACAGACCACTATACCAAAAAACCTGAAAACTCTTCCCGATTAGAGGTCCAGATCACGCACACTAGACACCGGAGGGCAAGCACCTCCATCTGTCGTACTCTGGGTGCTACGTGAAGGAAGGCTACTCCTGCAGGAGGAAGGGGAGCAGCAGTGTGTTCCAGGACATCCCCCTGGACAGTCAGAGAGCCAAAGCTAAAAGTGGCAGCTTACAGCATATTAACTACCTGCAGAAGAGATCCAACGATGTTTATCCCTGAGCATTTCTTACCAGCCTTATAATTTCTTTAGGATTTCTTCTTATTTCATAGCTTACATTATTAAGCTTTTGAAAAAAATGCCTATCAATACAGTTTCTTTAAAAAAAACCCCAGCAAATAATTCTATCTTCTTATCAGAATTACAAAAACTAGAGAACAGCAAAAAGTCGTTGATTTTAATAAAGTTGCCCTGATAGATCACAAGTGCCATTGAAAATAAGGCTTCCTATCCTGGATTAAAGGTACATTTATATAAAGAAATACAGAAAACTAGTTCATTCTGACTAATTCTTATTCTGCTGACAGTACAAAGCCAATGCAATGGACCTGGATGTGTCCTTGAAATGCCTCTGGCCTTGTAAGCCTAGAAAGCGGCAGGAATTAGATTTTGCAGAAGATTTACGTCCCTTGTACTCCCAAGAGTCCTTTGAATCCTCCCAGATCTGGAGAATCTGTATGATACGATGTTTAAACCTCATGGTTTTTTCGGTAGCATGCAGACTCCTGTCCGAGCTGAGAAATTCTAAGGAATCTCCTCAAATTCCTCTATTTTCCTTGTAGCAAGGCATCACCTAGGCGGAAGGCACGAGCTAGGCTGGTCCTTGCCATTCTGATTATTAAATTAATAAACGCATCAAATGCAATACTAAAAACACACACCGGTAAGACTGTAAACACTGGACACTTAATATTAAATCTAACTATTTTCAGCGAAGAATCATCAAAGAACTGAAACTGAGAAAGCATTTCAGATATTATAACAACAGCACACACATGAAAAGCGAGCGTGCCATAAAGACAAATGAGCAGAGACCAAGCTAGGATCTATTTGCAATCGAACCAGTTTCTCCTCCAGCAACTACACTGTGAACCTTCTGGAAGGTATCTGTGGACAAGAAACCAACATCCAACACTTCAAATACTCAGCATCACACGCTGTCAGTCATTCACACCGCTCATCATTAGGAGTGAAACCTCCTGTCTCAGTATGAGAAGTCATAGGCATTTGGTTTTGAGTTTGTTTTTGAGCTAAAAAGCTTTGAAGCAGTTTTTGTTCTGAAATACAGCTTTACAACGAATTTAATGACAGATCATTTCCCTAATGACCACATTTCCTGGAGTCAGACTTCTCACCTGCCTCTACGACTGCTCCAGCACTGTAGCCGCACGCACTCTGCAATGCCCTCCACCTCCAGTGAACACGCTATTGAATACATACAGATTGAAAGAGGACTCAAAGAGATGCATCACTCTCCCCTAAAACATAGATTAGGAGTCTGCATCACCAGCACAGTTGATTTTGGGTTTGGAATTCTTTTACAAGGAGAGTAGATAGTAATTGCTATAGAATCTGCCTCAGTAAGACCTATCATTGTAGTCCTGATCACGTTGATTTTCACTAGCATTTGCTTCCTGCAGTATCACAATAATTCCAGATCATAAAATCAAATGCTGCTAAACATGATGACCCCTGCTCCAAAATTTCCAGTGCATTATTATTTCTCAGCTCTTGATTTACTCTTGCTTATGCTCCAGAACATCCGAAAGGTGCCACTCTTTGATCTTACCCAACTGTCCAAGCAACACTTTCATTTGTGCTACCTGGAAAGAGGCAGAAATTTTCTCTTCTGCCAGGAAGAAGGATTAATACCCTCCCATCTTCCTCCACTAGTCTTCACTGAATGTCAGAGTAAGTGCTTGCGTCCAGTCTTTGTTAGGGTAACAAGCACTTTATGCAGAAGGTTAACCCAGGATTTCTGCAGCTAGCTGAGGTGATACGCAGGCCTCCTACAATTTTGCTGATTGGCTAACAGGATCCATTAAATTAATTATTTATTTTGTGCAATGATAAATGTTACACTCTCCTCATGTTTTGCACTGGTCAGTATGACTTCTTGCTTGGGTTTGCTACAAAACATGTGCCTTCCTTTATGAAATCGCAGTCACAAACAACTAAAAAGTTTGAATTCAAAGATACTCCTTCTAGTGTCTTCATTTCCTTTTTTTT
>NW_010408616.1:30978-40628 GCF_000710305.1 Buceros rhinoceros silvestris | reverse complement strand
TCCGTTGTTTTTTTTTTTTTTTTTGCTTCTTAGTCAGCAAAAGTTCCAGGGTGTTTATTTTTGTCCAGCAACTTTCCAGGTGACCTTTTGGAAGTCAGCTGTCTGGATCTGTTTCCATTTAACTTAGGAGTAATGACTTTTTTTTGCTAAAGTGTTTTGAGCTCTGTGTAACAGCAAGATATTTATGAAGGTGCATTGAAGTCCATTTATGGAGCAGAAATACTTCAACTCTACAAGGAGACAATATGCTACAATAGGTATGTATTTACACACAGAAAACCACTAACTGCAAAGAACCGTCATCACATTAATGGTGTGGGATCCTGAATGGCGCCTGTCTGGTGGCTAAGGGATCAGGCTTTGTGTGTCTAGCTTGACAGTGATGTATTTTACTTTCACTATAAAGAGTCCAAATGAAGTTGTCTGAAATTTAAACCAGTGAATAACTCTGCTTTCGCAAAGGCACAGATTTAAGTATGTAAAACTTTAGTAACCTTTTTTAAAAGACAGGCTGTTTTTTCTCAGGCAAAACTCTCACAAACAGTTTGAAAGCTTCTCCAGGTAAAGAATTTTCTGAAGGGACACTATAATCATTTCAGTAGTGCAGCTCTAAACATTATTAAGATATAAATGAGACACCTTCCTGACTGCAAAAAGAACGTATTTTTCTTAATCAGACATTGCTTCTTCCCCTCTGCATTCGTTCTGCCAAACACAATTACTCTCTAGCGGAGACATTCTCAGCAACTTCTCTGAGCAAGAATTCCTCCCCCTCCCCTTTAAGAACTGCCTTTAATCTTTGATACAAGTGGAAGAAATATAGTACTCTACCTACACTTCCTGGAAACTCAGCCTAGGCCCGCGAGTCTGCTTTTATCAAAATATCCATCAAAGGTCAGGTAATTTTCCATATTCATCTAGAGACAAAGATGCTACCTATCTTGATGAATCAATTCAAGAGTGTTAGTGTTTCTCCCTCAAAATGAATCAGATATAATCACTAAGAACTAATGACACGACTGTAAATATGGTCACAACTACAATCTTACCAGATTTCACAGCTTGTTCCACCGCGGACCCCCAGTTCAGCTTTGGAGGTGGTGACGGGAGACAAAGGATCACACAGCAAATCAGTTGGTAGTGGCTAA
Source organism: Buceros rhinoceros silvestris (assembly GCF_000710305.1). Taxonomy (NCBI): domain Eukaryota; kingdom Metazoa; phylum Chordata; class Aves; order Bucerotiformes; family Bucerotidae; genus Buceros; species Buceros rhinoceros. The sequence goes on along the minus strand of NW_010408616.1, from coordinate 39,480 downwards.
CTAGAGTTTAGCTCTGCACTAGTTCTGGCAGCTATCAGACAGTATGAGATCAGTTAGGGAGCACAGGACACACCAAGTGCCAGTTTTAAAAAAGAGGAAAATAATAATAAAAACTTTCTTCATGCTACCACAGAAGAAATGCTGGAGATAAGCCATGACATTTGCATCCTCTTTAGACTAACATGTGAAATGGTGATTGTGCTTTCAGTACTTATTTACTCCTTACACAGGTAAAAAACCCCAATTTACTGGGGAAAAAAAATGTGGAAATATGCTGTGTGTTTCAGCATCAGGACTGCAGTTACCACCATGAGTTATCAATATCTCAGTACATTCATTGCAAGCCCTTTCAAAGGTCAAAACTTGCAAGATATACAAGGTACTTAGGAGCCTAAGCTATCCTTAAGAACGCTAATAAACCCATTAAAAAAGCCAAAGAAACCTGTCAGCTTCTCCAGCAACAACAGAGATAAATGACTGAAATCAGTTTGTGCTGCAGGGATCCTAATGTGACCCAAGGAGACCAAAATATTTAAATATTTTATTATTAATTCATATCTTGGCATTACAGCAGTAACACAAAATTTACTTGACATCCTAACTTAGAAAGACCTGAAATAGTCAACAAATCAGTTTTCTTTTTTCTCTTCACACATATCTTGCACTGAGCAAAGATATCACATATTTCTATGCAATATTTTGCACTTAAATTTCCTACCAACATCCACTTTGAAAACATTAGTGCTGATTAAGGATACAAAAATAAAGGCTACAGCTCAACACAGATAAAATGAGATAGTTTTTCAGTAGGATCTTCCTCCTACTTCCATCTCAATTCTACGCTCCATTAAATTGGGATTATATTGCCCCTCATCCAAACAGAAACTTAACACGTTCTGGAAATCGTAATTCTGCACTTCCTGATGTCACACAGGACACATAACACCTTGTGGAGATTGTTATAAACATTATCAATACTCACAGGATCTACTTTAAACATAGTATCTACTTTGTTTCACTCCTTTCTGCAAGAAACAGGAAGGCCTCACATATCATCTAAAGCCCTTTGTCAAACAAATATCGTCAACAAATGAATGTTCATTTTGATACCAACTATTGACAACAATACGAAAATAATGATAACACTAACACGGTACGAGTCACATTCATGGACATAAACAAAATAGAAACACTTGTAATTCTCAGAAATAACTAGAAAAGAGAGCTGCCAAAGGGCTGCCCTTGCTCAAGAAGGGCAGGAATGTGGCAGGTCTGGCACTACACTACAGGAAAGAACTGAATATTTCAGTAGACCTCACCAGGTGTTTTAACCAAAAAATAAACCAGATCAAAACACACAACAAACCAGAATTTCAACGTTAGTTCTTCAATTCTCTTCCAAATCTTGTGACTTTCACAACGTACAATGACTATTTCATAATACAATCATACACACATAAGCTGTTCCAAAAGACATTGTCTGGGGAGCAAAAGCAATTGTTCAAGAGTTGGCAAATGTCCTTTTGTATTGCCAGTGAAAAGCCCTATTTCTCTTCCTTTCCTGACACTTACAAATGTTCACTAAGATCTTCCACTCTGAGATCAAAGGCTGCTCTTTTGGTCCAGCACGGAAATGCCCCTGTGTGGTGAAGATACCTTATGCCTGCAGAGCTAATTCTGCACGAGTCATCCTGCACTGAGGCAGGGGATGACAAAAAAGAAAAGAGATCTTAGAGCTAAGGAGTGAAATGATGGTTTAGGTAACGGTAATATATTCTAGCTTGTATGATGTTACAGAATCTTCTTATACTAAATGTTCCATTCAGCAGTCATTAATAATACGCCTGCATTTATGTTAAGGGTCGAGGGACCGAGGTAATAATAACTTTTGTCCATTACCCAAAACAAGGAAGTTTTAGCTCAAACCAGGACAATTTAACAGGTCCTTATCTTAATTTTACCAATCTGATTTGCAGAAATGGTGACCTTTCAAAACTGCAGATTAACTGAAGTAAGGGGTGCTTTAAAGAGTATCGTGCTTGTCTCAGATTAAGCTTTCCGCATCAATAGATTGACTTTTTCTTTGGATCACGTCATCATCACAAATATGAAAATCAGCATGTGTGTAGCACTTAGCTACAGAAGAGGACCACCATAGTCAAATGCTTAAGAAGAAACTAATATTTCTATTATTTCTATTCTGTTGCAGAAAGTTTCAAGTAGCAATTCTGTGAATACAGCCTGAAGTATACGTTAAACAACACAGATATAATAATACACTGAATATATTTTCATTCTCTACAGAGGGAAGACAAACCTGTAGTGGAAAATCGCTATATGACAGTAAAAACTGCCATAAGCCACAGAGACAAGAGCACTTCCTGAAAACTGGGTACTTAGCTTTGGAACCTTCATGTCACTCTCTACATGTGATCTCTTAGTTTTCAAAAGCATCCTCCACCTTCCAAAAAACCCCACGAACTCTATGAAAGGGCACAAAACTGCTCTCCCCAGGCTTTACCAGCAGGACTGGGATGTGTCTACCTCCCTGCTCAGACAGGCCCCGTGGGGTTAAGGGGGCACTGACAGCATTAGGACATTGTCACCTTCTGCATAGGACAGTGCTACGAGACTTTCAGCCCTGAGTTTTGCGGATGTTTGCTGACAGCAGAGCAGTGGTGAAAAACAGGGTCTTTGGCTGCTACCTCAGGCTTTGCAGTGTGACACAGAGGCTTTCTGTCAGTTTTTCTTGTCTCTCCCTCCCCTTTCAGCTGCTCTGTTCCCCACCCACTGCCACCTCGGTCCCAGCATCCAATCTCTTCTCTTAAAGCAGTTACATCATCCTTCTTCTGATGCTTTGCGGTAGCAATAGCTGTACCATCACATCCTGACTCCCTGTCCTACAACGTTAATCTCCTTTCATTTGGCTTCATATCTAATCAGAATCTCTTCCTGAGTGTTAATTCTATAACTACAGAAAATTTCACTAAAGACCCAATTGCATCCCCTAACACTGTAAAGATCTGACATCAGCCATAAATTAGAAGACTTACCACTCTACCAATTATTGCAGTGCTTTTCAAAGACTGCCTTAAAGATATTAAGTGATTCTTTAAAACAGATGTAGGCTTACATACCTGCTTCCTGCTACTTATGTTTGCTCACTGCCACAGAGACAAGCTGACATAACAGGGAGAGCTCAGATTTTACAGAAAGACAGTATTATTAAACCAGTATTATACCACACATCAGCTTCATTCAAGACTCTACTCACACTTGTATCTTACGATAAACTACTGCAACAGCAAACACAATTATTCCAAACCCTTAGCATTTCACAACAAAATCTTTTCACTCAAATTTGCAGCCTCTAGAACCCAAAAGTCTTTATGACCCTGAACTCTAACTCAGCAAATGAATCACAACCAATTCCCCTCTGTAGAGTCCAATAAATATTTCAAAAACTATTCTATACTGTAATATGGATCCATTGAATTAATTGCAGGCAATTCCCAGAGCTTATTTCTACAGAGTTCACCATCTGATATTCAGGAAACATGATGTCATCCTTTGCAACCCTGAAGATAAGTTCTGTATTTCTTTCTCCTTGCTTTTTTTTCAAGAGAAAAGAGTTAGTGCAATTTTTTTTTCAGTCTAAATAAATCTGTTAAGTCAATTACAGGTCTAAATTAATTCATTATTGTTATTACTAAGAATTTAGATATGAGAAGGCAGAATACAATAAAAAAAGTTCCTGAACTGAACAGTATGGTCCCTGTCTTTCATATACAGATGCTGCTCGTGTTAGCTCACCTCCTGCAGACAGAGTATCTGCTACAAGAAATGAGAATCAGAGAGGTGAGATTATATGCTCTCCCGTACAAGACAGTGAATGTTTGTAAGACACCATCTACACATTCTGATGTTTATTTGCCGTATTTCACTCACTGGTGAGAGAATGTAATATGTTGTTGAGAGGATTAAACAGCTGGAGAAAATAATTGCTGCAAATAAAAACAGTGTCTTTGTTTGTGACCTGATTTTTTACTGTTTCTATATTGCAAGCGAGGAGCGTTGGAGCACTGTAAATTTTTACCTGCAGTAGTTCTATCATTAAGAGTTATCTTGCAGGAATATGTGCATCGGTTGTCACATAAAGAAGTTACAAGAGCACAAGGCAAGACTTGCAATAGCTGGACCTATGTAGGAGAGTTTATTTTGGATCCAGGGAGTAATTTATTCAGTTGTATGGTTGCTTTGAATAAGATGTTGCATGTCCCTTTCTCAGAAAAGGAAGCATGGCACAGGGGATTGTACGAGCTCTCAGACAGGGCACGTATGCTACTACTGCTTTTCCCCTCAGCTGTCTTCCCTCCTACCTCTGTACCGTTTCTTTTTAAGAAATATCTGTGCTGTCCAGAATCAGATCATAAACTCTTTGAGGACGAGATCATATTTTATCCTACTTTGTACAGCACTGGGCCCAACAAGACTTCTTCATCATGAGTGTGGCCGTTAGCCCTACTGTACACACAGCTCAAACAGTCACACACACACACAGCAGCAGCAACTCCCCGACTTTCTCAGTGTTTGGCATTCCAGAACTTTTCTGGAGTAGTGAAAAGATTAACTTGCAGCTGCACACTCTAATTATTCACATCATCATCTCAGTGACCAACACTGAAAACATGATCATTTTCTTCTACAAAAAAACCATTCTCAAGTGTTTTGGAGCTTACAGTCAAAACTGAGGGTGTGTACCACAAACAGCTTTCTCAGGGCAGCTAACAGGAGAACAGCACTTTGAGTTTGAAGATCCCAAGTAGGTTTAAAACAAACAAACAAAAAAAACCCCCAAAACAAACAAACAAGTGGATTTTATTTTCATGTTCTTATATAAAGCCAAAGAAAATTCAACAAAATACATTTAAAAAATAAATGTATTTTGATGATAAAATAAATCCTGTAAGACACTTGAAAGCCTCTTCAGACTTTCCACTGATGTCACCACTAAGGTGAACAGCAATTCTGTTGCAAAGAGAAACGGTGAGCATCAACTGCAGAGTGAGCAGCTGAAAATGGTGTTATCTGACATGTTCCGTGTTAATAAATCATCTTCATTGCTCAGTGAAGAGTGTTTTTTAGAAGCTGTGGTTTGTAAGCAACCCTTCCCTTTAAGGCACGCTACTGCAATGACGACACACTTGTTGACATCTCTGGAGCAGAATCACTTCCACATTGTAAATGGTTCTCCTCCCAACATCAACACAGAAACTTAAACCAGCCACTGCGCCACACATTTGTCTGTTTATTCAGGGTAGTCTAAACCTGTGTTTTAGCAGTCCCTTAAGCCCAGCGTTAATCACAGCAAAAAAAACAAATGCAACTGTTACTTTTATAATCTGATCCTCAAATCTTGGAATTTTTAAAGATCTTTTCTCCTAAACTCTGCTATGATTTCTAATCAACTTAATACATCCTGTGTTACTTCAAAAGGCATCTGTTTTCCACAAATGGTATCCCTCTATAAATTCTCTCTTACCACATATAGAAACATATCTATTTTATCACTTCAAAATCCAAACTGGCCAATCTTCAGAAAAGCGTGAATTGTTCAATTCAGGAGGACAAACATTACTGGATTTTATGAAAGTTTCACCTCACAGTATTACAAAACCTCTAAGCATTACAAAACCTTGATTAATTAATATCAAAAGTAAATAACTCTTTACAGATCTCACATTAACTTCCTTGAACTGCCTCTGTCACATTCAGCACCATTCCACTGTAAACCTTCTAAACTGTGAGTTGACACTGGGTTAAGCAGTTATTACGAATATTTTCTCAGACTGACAGTAAGTGTATTGGGCAGCTCTCAGAAACATTTATTTCTAAGTCATTGGATTAGCAGGCTAGGACAGCAAAATCAGAAATGCTACTAGGTTGTACTAATGCATATTTCTTACTGCTGCTTCACATTCTTCCCTCAAACCCCAGCCACATTTCATACTTCAGATTAACACACTAGACTGCAGGTGTGTGGAAGATGTAGAAAGGTCTTCCAGTTCTGTTGAGGCGGCACAGTTGAGCACAAAAGCGTTAATGAAACTGCAAACAAGGCCAGGTATTTTTGTGTACTTACTGGGCAGTCTCATCTATCATAAATGTTATACTTCCACTCACACACACATTCACACACATTTGGAGATGAGGGAACTTGTCTTTTGCTTACAAGAAGCCTAGGGCAGTAATCTCTCACTGCCATGAGAGGGCAAGTAAAAAAAAATTACATGTAATATAAAAAAAATGTTTCAGTATCATTTAAATTCTTCCATGAAAATACTCCATTCAAAACTTACTAAAACCAGAAGATTTCTCTAAGGTATATGTGCACGTGCTTCTCCATTCATTTTAGACATCACGGGTCTGTCTCAAGAAGATTAACTAAGTCCTGCAGCAGCAACGTTGGTTATCTTCCCTTCAATCATGCAAGCATATGATTTTAAATCATATGCTGACAGAGTCAGTTTGTCCTGCGTTTCTTTAGAAAGGTTGGTTTGTGCTTGTAAATGCTACCACTGAGACTCCTAAACCATCTAATTTACCGGACAGGCTCACTATTGTATCTGCCCCTAAGTGTGGAGGATGCTTTGTAGCACGAAGCCTACTGCAGCTCTGGTCCAAGCCGCACACCTTCTCATCTCATCTGCAGACTCCGTACACAGAAGTAAAAAGCTGGCAGTCCTGTTCTGGTGTCTGATGAGGACTCATTGACCAGCTTCAGTTATTTCACCCAGCACTGGTTAAAATGAAGACTACGGTCGATGTGATCATGTTTTAGACTTTCATGTTTGCCAGAGTTAAGCACAGTACAGGTTGTTCTTACTCTGCACAAAAGCATCCACTCCCCCTTGATGACACCTGTGCTTTAGGACTGAGAACAAAGATAGAAATTTATGCAGAAGTCATTTGTTTCATACTTTTTGCTTTCCTTGCTCAAGAACACTATTCAAAATACTCTAATGCACAGCCAGTTCCTTCAGATTAATTTGTTGTATTTTACAGGTTGCAAGAGACAAGCACTGCTCAGAACACTTCAGGAATTATGACTACATTTTGCAACAAGGTGAGTATTACCAGCTTCAACTTAACAGATAATGAAACTGAGATCTGGAGAAATGAATACAACTTAACGCTTCATACCATGAGTTTCTGAGACAGCCTAGACTGCAGCTGACTTCTGTCTCTTAGATCTTCTTTAGAAGCTTGACTGTGCTCTGTCATTTATCTTACCCTTTTTTCCATCTACGTATGTCCTAACTTGCAAGCATCTGCAATGTATATGATTACCTGGAAAGGCTTTACTAGCCATGTAGTTTTGTACCATCTCAGCTGAGGCTCTGCATTGTACTGCATTTCCCTGAGTGTAAAATCTTTCTGCTCATATAGGACGTATACATGCTTCATTTAACAAAATATCTCCTTCTGTGTTGTACAGAAAGCTTCATTGTATGGAACCATTTTTCTATGGGACAGCTAGCTTGATTATTTCCCTTTTTGTCAGGAAAAGGATGTATTTCAAAAGGCAATTAAAAATAGTGCTCCATGGAGTCTACATTTCTGCAACAACAAAAAATGTCATTCATGCACAACAAAAGATACCTCTAGAGCTCTGTGCAGGGCAGTGGGATTATGAATGAAGAACAGACAGATTGTAAGAGAAGTCTTTGAAACTAGAGAATAGAAACCTAAGCAAGAAGACTAGCTGAGGAGACACTGAGACAGAAGGAATAACTGGAAGAACAGTACTGCCAAGTAGCGGTATAAAAGAAGAGTGGATCCTGTTAGCTATACAACACTATGAATAATATGAGCTGGCACTGAAGGGCTCACAGCTAGTTTCTAAAATCCTGGCACTGAAGGCCTCAAACTGCTTCACTTGAAAGGGAAAGAAACCTGGAAATAGATAAAATGCAGTAACAGTTACTGAAACACCAGTGAACAAGATCTGTTTGCAAGTACATGAATAGTCTGGAAATATATCAGGACACAAAATACAACAGTCTGAGGGAACAGTAAAATTTCAGGGGGAAAAAACCAACCAGCTTTCACAATGGTGTCTGTTATTTTAATCTTGATATTTACAGAAGGAAGTCAGAGCTTTGCCACTTTAAAACTTTTTACTATTTTTTTTTTTTTACTATTTAGGCAAAAATGCCTAAACTATGCTTTGAAGAGAGTAAACTATTCCCTCCAAAATGTATTGGATATTCTGTACTTCATAAGTCTGCCTGGAAGAAGTAACTGCTTTATTTCTAGTTATGTACAACTTAAGATGAATAGATGTGAACAAGGAACATCTCCACATGGTGTAGAAAACAGCAGAGCTCAGAAACAACCGCTGTCTCCCAGGCAGAGCAGGCAGGCACCATCAGCTCGGAGAACATGTCTTTCGCTGAGCAGGGCACAGACATCCAGTCCGCTCTTATCTAAGCTGCTGCA
>NW_010408616.1:19406-30546 GCF_000710305.1 Buceros rhinoceros silvestris | reverse complement strand
CCCTCAGCACCACATCCACACAGTTTTTAAACACTTCCAGGGATGGGGACTCCACCACTGCCCTGGGCAGCCTGTTCCAATGCTGCACAACCCTCTCTGTAAAGAAATTCTTCCTAATGTCCAACCTAAATCTCCTCTGGTGCAACTTAACATAATATATGCCTAAACAGAACCTGCAGGGGGGCATCCGTAAGAGGAAACCATCAGAGGCGGTTCTAAAGCCTTCACTTCACTTTGTTCTTCCTTAATACCTATCCTCCTGCCAGAGTAATTCCCCTTGTCCTTTACCCAACACATAAAATGAGCCAATATCACCAAGTTCTGCTACTTAAAAATTAAGTCTGCCAGACTCTTTCCAAAGGGATAGACCAATCTGTGAAAAAGTGTTTCACAGAAACCCAAAGCCTTGGCGTGAGCTATACCGATACTGGTGTCTCTGAGAAGAAAAAGTAACTCTTCCAGGTGGAAACCTCCACAGCTGTTGGGCATGGAGACTGCATGGCCCCAACATTTCTTGTGCCTGCTGAAGCTTGGTACTTTTAGCTTGGAAAATAAAAAAGTCACACCCAAAACTACCAAGCAATTACTTAGTTTCCTGAAATAGAGGAAGTGGCTCAGAAGCGGGTAAAGGCTTTTGAAAGCTGTCAAATTGCTAATACTTTTGTGGAGGGTGGGGGAGGAAACTGAATTAATGATCTAATGCCCAAAAAAGTGCTTGTCCTGAAAGCATTTCCTTCTTAAATGGAAGCGAAGGTTTATTTCTGGATTCATGTCTTTGGTTGGGTTTTTGGGGGGGAGGAGGGGAGGGGGAGGGTAAGGAAGACTGAGACGGGGTTTTGGGGTTGAGTTTTTTGGGGCGGTTGGGCAGTTTGAGTTTGTTTGTTTGTACAAACAAGCATTGCTGCATTGTATCAGGTATGTTATCATTACTTTTTTTATTAGGAAGTCATCCTAGATACTAGAAAGTGTTATATTATTAATCTTACACTGAAGATTTTAAGAAGCTCACATGCAGCAGCTAAAGATTTTAGCAGAGCTAGCTATTCCACGTGGGCAGAGATGAAAGATTAACAAGTAGTGCACAAAACACTTGATGAATTTAATAGGGTGTGTCAGCAGTGCAAATGTTTACAAGGACAGATCAAACTCCAAGTCTGCTGTTTCTTGGTACCATATACTGCTGTGTATAGGTACATCCACAAACACCACTACTCACCTATTTCGTACCAGGATAGCCAGCTGGATACATGTCTTTTATTTGGGGAATTTACTTAGTGAAAAGGTCTTTGTGCAGGCTCTAGATATTCCTGACTTTTTGTTTGTTTGCTTTAATGTAATTTGATGATCTTAAAAGTGGCTTGGTGATTACAGGAAATTAGATATGGTTTATAGGATGTCTGTGCTTGTGGTGGAAGTCAGACAACCTTAAAATTTCTCCTGCTACATCTTCAAAAACACTAGGTACAATAGGCATTTGGATAATAATAATAATAAATATCAGCAGCAAAAGAAGTCCCAAAGCCCACCCAACACTTACTAACAAGTGCCTGAAAATTGTTCTTGCTATAAAACCAAGCCTACACCATCTTTTCCAACTGTTGCTGCTCCACTAGCAAACCACTCCCTAGAAGACTGTCCAGTCTCCCATTGCTACGCTGCAGAGTGATCTCCACAGCAAAGATTAAGTATAATGGGTCTGTCACCCTGACAAGGAAATCAGTCTCTGTGCCAGACTAGATGGTGAAAACACGGTCTGTGAGGTTGAGTACTTGATACTACAGCACGAGACTATTAACTGCTTTTAGTGCCCTAGAGAGGAGTTAAAACAATTTCTTTGAGGCTCTCCTGTTTAGTAAAAGTATGCAGAGAAGAACTGGCTCAAGTTAGACCACTGCGTGTGCATAGGAAAAATATTACTTGGAATAAAATACTGCTACCCCTCTTTCTGTCTTCCAGCCCTCTGTGTTAGCTAACACACCAACTGACTGCAGAGGTGGCTGAGAGAGCAGACAGTAACCTGCCCTTTCCGGAGAAAAGGGAGCAGTGGGAAGTCTCAGAAAGATTTATAAAATGGAAAGTCGGACAGCAGATTAAAAAAAAAAAAAAAAGACAGGAAAAGCAAGAGATTTCGTTCTTCTCCTCTACAGTACAGCATTCACTTGTTTTCTTATAATATCCAACAGCTACCAACCAGATTTATTCAACGCTGACTCTCTTCAGAGACTTTGAAGGACAAGAGAGCTAACGCTCAGGCTTCAAATGCTGTTAGCAGGTTATCAACTAAAGGCAGATCATTTTCTTGCTTACATCAGTATAAACCTGGACCTACTATAGTGACATGATGATAGAAGCATGTATAAATTCAATGTATGTGAAAAGAGTTTTCAGCCCTGCATATACTTCACTGCCATCTCAGAATATATGTTTCAAGCCACTTTTTAAGGTGAACATTACTTTAAAGAAAAACTTTTGTGTCTGCCATCAACTATTCCAAAGGGACGTACAAAGCAAGCTATGGAAGGTACATACACAAAGTGCTGCCTGTTCTTTTCAAGGAAACATTTTCTTAAACATGGATTCATTTTTGTCTTTATATAAAGTATCAACTCAGAATTAATTGCTTTTCTTGCTACTCACGTTATCTATCACATCTCGCATGTTTTGCAAGATCAACCTCTTGGGCTCTATCTTTCTCTTATAAAATTAAGAAAGTCAGGCAATAAACTCGTCTGCAGTAGGGTAATTAGACATACAATTCAAAATTTTGATGGCTCTTTAAGAAGCATTTTTTATAAAAGAAATAAATTATATTTTATAAAATTAATACAGAATAAGTATTTTCCCAGCTCTACAGATTAACTTACAATTTTTACATTTTATTACTAAGCCAACTGCAGTAAAAATCAAAATCAAAATTTGAGAAAGTCTAAGCAGATTCTGAGATCAGGGAGTGGCTAAAATGGACGGGAAGATTTTTTTTCTTGAAGGATTTAAACATAGAAAACACTTGTGAGATGAAACCAGACATAAAGCCTGTATTGAACAGGTTCACATAAGAGATCTAAATGTATTCTTTTTTCAAATACAGATACAATTTTTTTTTTTTTTAGAAATGGTTGTATAACTCTCACATATGACCATGAGGAAGACATTTTAGCCTTGCACATTACACGTCAATATTCCCGATCTGGGTTCTGACACCACTGCATACAATTGTATCCTAGCTTCTGAACACTTCACTTTGCAAAGGTCTTCACTTGCTCTACAGAGGACATTCAGGGATCAAAATGAGAGAAAGAAATATCAATTGCTACCTACCTTTGACAAAAGCATCCTGTCTCAGAAACGCAATGCCAAATGCTAAGAGTCTAAGCCACAAAAACATGGTTATTTCTGGAAATCAGGCGTATCCTTATGAAACAGCATGTGTCTCTCTCTGGAAAGCAAAATAAGCGTTATCTGTCTGCAAAAGAATTTCCCAGCAAAACTTGAACCAAAAAGAAGAATAACTAGACACATACATTGCACTGCCTGCTTATCTGTGAAGGAGTTGCTTCCTCTGTTCCCCCAAACTAACCACTTGCAAATTCGCTATGCAGCTTAGTGATGTCAGAGACAATTACTTCTTCAAAAAAGTTCTTTCAGTTTCCAGGAAGTCAAGAGGGTTTTTCTTATGTTGCTGCAGTAATGCTCGGCTTCCTTAATTCAAACAAAATATATTATTTTCACCCATTTTTATCTACTGAGGAGCTAAACAAGACCTCACTTCTCAAAGGACTGGATTTAACAGTAATTCTTTCCCTCCATATCCACTTTTCTAATTGAATATATTCACCGAGTCCAATCTGTGTTATGGATGCTTCTTGAGATTTCTGTTGAGAGAAAGAGAAACCCAAACCATCAGTCAACAAAAACCTTTATACTGGCACCAAGACCTGCATAAAATGAAGCATCCTCAAGTGAAGTGACTGCTGATTAAATGAAAACCCTTTAAACATGGGATATTTTTCCAAATCTTTCCAGAAGGGTGCAATTCTAGGTATGACACAACATATGGATACACAACAAACGGATAGAGGCTGCCTAATTCTGGTTTCCGTAATGTTCGGTTCCTAATCAGATAGCTCAGTGTGATTCTTGACCATGACAATGCCAAAATCTTAGCTTCCAGTAAGCAGCGTGACTCTATACAAACTGGGTGTAATAATAATGATACTCTGAATGTGTTGACAGTAAAACCGACATAGTGATTTCACTGACACTCCAGATACTCCAATTCCGATATACAATAACTGGAGTCATCACAAACTGAATCTGGACTACAGCCATACATCGTCTGCAAGCACTGACTTCCTAGTCCCTGTTATCCTACACAAAACCAGGATAACAGAAGGGCTGAAGTGTGTCATGATATCCTGTGGAGAACTGAACATAAAGGCTCTCAAAAATAACTAGGGTCCATTTCTACCTGACCTTCCCCAGCAGTTTTATACAACCTCCACTCAATTTTTCAAGTTGTGTCCCCAAGACAAGTTCCTGTACACTGGACCTTTTCTGGGTGTGTGATATGTACATAGCCTCCACAGCACTTAAATATTGCAACATGACATATTATTTAGTGATAAAAATCAAACATGCTATTTGGGTATACTATTATTACATTCATTTATCAGTTAAGAAGCCATAAACCATCAACTGTTAAAATTACTGACCAAAGTTACAAATGAACTCATGGAGGATTCAGAGAATCAAACCACACATCGCTAAGTCTCAGTAAAGTGCTAAGAAAAATGTCTCTCTCTGAGAACAGACCCTTCAATTAGCAAATTATTTCAGTGCCCATTTTCTGGCAATGAAACTCAGAAACTGAGAGAGAACAAACATCTTTACGGAAATTACAGTATCTTTGATTTCAGATTAGTCTCAGATGTTTTACTATTCCATCTGCTTGCAGTGCATTTGAAATACAAATCTCACTAGTCTGTCTATTTAACAGTTGTCTATATGGACGACTGAGGAATAAATAAAGGATATTGTGGTACTAAAACACCGGCTTTTCAAAGACTAATTAAGAAATCAACATTTTTACTAAGAGATGCTATATGTATTTTAGTCACTAAGTCCTCAGAACAGGACCTGGCCCTAGAAGCAGGAAGGAAACGTGTGTGACAAAAAGCAAACTCTCTCAAGATTTCTCCCCTCATAATAAGCCTATGCAAGCAGGTAATTATCAACCACATACACAAAGCTAGGAGCTAACAAAGGGAAGTTCAGAGTAAGTAAAACATAGAATCAGCCAAAGGGAAGCAGTATACTCCGCTAGCATTTTCATTAGTCAGAAAAAACCTAAATGTTGAGGGCTATAAAGCTGTGTATTGGATGACTTCAGAACTGACAGAGCAATCTCAGCTCTGCTGATTGACAAGGGAAGGCAGTTTAGTTCCTCTCAGCCACAGGGAAGGTCAGGAAAGGGTTGTTGTAGACTTGCTGAGTGAAAAACACGGTACATAAAAGCAGTTGCTGGAGAAGAAGATGGTTTGAGGCGGAAATTGCTCCAATGGAGGGCTGGCTGATGGCCAGCATGTGAGCTCTTCCATTTCACTCTTCTGTCAACAGAGATTGCTTGGTTTTGCTAGCTAAGATGACTGCATTGTGAGCAAGCCAAACAACAGACTAAAACGTGTGGAAATTTCAGTACTAGTGTAGTTCAGACTTGTGCTGAAAGTGATACTATAACGATGCTATAGCGGGATTTTACACTCGTGATTTTTATACTGAGCTCCCTATCACATTGGTTCAGCCTGCAGCTTTCTATAAATTAATGTATTGTGGCTATGCCAATGTGTTTAGACCACGTGTATTATTTCCTGTCCCTGGCTCACCCAGAAATAACCACAAATGTGTTTCCGGCTATTGGAACACGTGAAGTCTTATCCCAAACATAAACTGCAGCTTTCTTTCCCAAGGATAAACCAGAACCCCACTTCTGGAAGCGTGCGAAGGGATTAATTTACTTGCAAATTAAGCAACGGGGTATTAAAATAAATAATTTGGCAGGCCTTTTAAACAGCCAAATTATTACGTTGTTATGTAGCTATAGTGGTGTAATTCCCTGGCACTGGAAAGGATCAAAGCCAGAACCATCAATTTGTACTAAATGACATTTCTAAAATGACATTATAAAATATGTAGATGCTTAAGTTACCTCTCTCTTTGGAAGCCCCTCTCTTTTGTAAGTTATGAAAAAAGCCAAAATAACCCAAACAAAGAAAGGAAGGTCCAAAACTGTAAGAAGAGAATTTTTCTTTGTCTGATTCACCTATCTTGCAATACAGTAGATATGTTAAAGTCTCCATATTCTGTGCAGTTAAACACTAGCTCAAAGGGCAATTATATCACAACTGCAATAAAATTCTAAAAGTATGAGGTGCCATAACAATCAGTTTTCCTTCCAATTTACATCTGAAGCCTTTGGAAAAGATCACAAATACAGAGAAGAGAAAGGGAATTCAAGAATTCCTTGCTCCAGATGAGTTGTAAGTATTGTTATGAAGCAATTCACATGTTACATGAAAATACATTGAAACCATCATAATAAAATAATAAATTCTGTAATAGTTTAGTATTTTATGATATAAATGTTTGTTATATGACACTATGGCATTTTAAAATATTTCATGGTGCTGAAGCTACCATGTATTTTCAGATAAATTAACCACCCCAGATATAATCTACACCTTTTCTAAAAAAAAAAAATTAAATAAAATAGGAAAGCCAAACAGCAAATGAAACAAACTCACAAGAAATAATAGGAACATAAAACAAGTTGCATTTCAAAGCTAACTAATATTTTACAGGAAAGTATGCAGGCTATATTCAGCTTCAACACCTAAAATGCACCGCAACTGGGTTTGACTGTTGCCAAAAAAAGCTTTGCTCTACTGTGAGAAAGAAATCAAGTCTCGAAGAAAGAGCTATTAGATTCTGTATATTCAAATACTCTATCCTTGCTATCGATATTTGAAACAGATGATGTAAGGAGGGTGAAAAAAACAGATTATTCTGTGGAAAAACACAATGAAAACTCCCACTGCTTTTGATTTGCATTGACATGACAAGACCCAGACATCACACATGAGAATACTAATTGTTGAATAAGGACATGATGATAAAGATATCATCAATGCTCATTCCCAATTGTCTCTCTCTCCCTCCTCTGTAGTCCTTGGCTAGGTCTAATAAATGTGTACAGCATTTGACATGAGCCCTTGAACCAAGCGCGCCCCTCAGGCAGGAAGGTATTTCCCTTCTAACCACATATCTGCTGTTCTTGGCAGTGACGTGAGTTATGTGGAAAGGGGAGTCTCAGCACAGCTGGACCTTTCAGTGCCATCCCTGTTTCCCTAAATGGGGGAGGACAACTGTTCCTGCTCCCAGGGCTGAGTCTTAGCCCTCGGCCTAGTCAACTGTCCCTCCGGTTAAGCCAGAAGAGAGGACTGGTTTTCTCACTCCTAATGAGACCACAGCATCAGAACAAGAAGTTCTGATCCTCAAAACGCTACCGTCTTCCTGAACAATAATGCATCAGGCAAAAATGCTGCAGTTACTCAATGACTGATCCTAGGCAGTGCAAAAGCGCTGCCTAGATCCCAGACAACAACCTTAGAGCTTTCTGAGAGAGACCAAGATCTCCACCGTCACTGCCAACTTCCTCTCTCGCCAGGAGGTGTTTCTGCAGCTCTGTTTTGTAAGTTGTGTTGCACAAAGGCATCAGATCACAAAGTGCTCTGGGCACGGCGTGACTCTCAAACACTACTCACACGTCACATCACTTGCTTTGGAAGGCGCTGTAACTTGGCAGTGGTCCTGCTTAGCCAGGTCTCATCACACTGCATAGGCAAAAACACGGCAGAGGAAGAGAAAATTCAGCTGAACGTGCTTGATCCTGTAGTTAAGGAGATTTCTTCTCCCAGAGCATTTCACCAATTTCCTCACAAAGCCAACTGGACAGCCTGGTCTGTACTGCTCATGCAGGAGCTCAAAGGGAACGACATCACCCATGAAGGCAACTGTACTCAAGTGGAAAAGCAGCAAAAAGGGCCCACGGGATTTTCAATACATCTAAGAAAGGGGAAGGATGAGTGACAACTGGAAGGTAAGAAGGTACTCATGTAGGCCAGATAAACATAAACACTTCTCCATAGCCTTCTGCTCTACAATAGCTTTACTAGGAGGTGGTTCAGGGTGCGCGGCGTCTTGCTCTTTTCAGTACAGACTCCTGCCTTATTTCTTCCCTCCAAGTAACAGTGACATCTGCGTCTGTGTGCGAGTGAGGGAGAGGGAGTATGCATAACACCTCTGCCCCAGAACAACTCCATCATATGCTAACACAGCTAAAAAAATCCCTTACTATTCCTTGGGGGAAAGCCAAGGAGCTGGCTCCTATCCCAGTGAAGGGTAGAGGAAAGTCGAGAACACCCTTAAAGACCACCGCTATTCACCCGAGAGTCAGGGAGAGCACAAACTCTTAATCGATGTAAGCAGCTCTGAGATTCTTCTCTTCCACCCCAGAAAGTGTTCCCCAAACTGTTCCCTCTCTCTCTCTGGTATCACAGGGCTGGGAAGAAGCAGACTGGAAAGTCAGAGAGAAGGCAAGATTAGCAGTAGCCAGTGCGTGAGCAGTGTTTTCATACAGCCACAAGCCAAATACATTTCTGTCTCGAGTTGGATCGTTGCAGGGTGCACCCAAAAGACTGGGTGCATGCCATCAGGTATCAAGTAACAGCCATGCTAATGTCTGCAAGGCCTGTTCCACCCAAAAGCTATCACTCCTGGTGCTTGCAATGCATAGGAACTGTGACTGAAAGACGCCAACTAAACCACAACTCTCTTTGTTATCTGCTCATACAATTTCACACTGCTCGGTTTCACCCCGTGTTCATTTCCCTAAGAGTTTAGCCAAGTAACAATGGGCTATTCTTCTTCCTCAGAAAAAACAACTTCCAAGTCCAGATTTTCAAAGTCACTACGGTGTCACTTGGGCATTGATCGCAAAAAATTTTAACTCCGTTGCATTATTTTTATTTTTTTTTTTTAATTCAGGCAATGGTATTCTCCACTGGTACCTAAACCCGATGCTGTTTTGTGTTAATGGCTTTACAAAATACTGTATACATCAGTTTTTCTCAAGAAATGTATTCTTGGGAACCCACCTTTCTTTTCTTTTTTGCCCAGAGGCCTTGAAATAATAAAGAACAGAGCGCGTAATTCAATAAAAATTAAATTCTCTATATATTCCATACATTGTTTGGATTTAAAATTATGCAGACTTTCTTTGTTTTGCATAATTTTCCTTGCATGGAAGTCAGCTCATATGGCTCAGCTCAGTTACACTGATATTCAACATGGCTGCACATCAGAATTAAGCAGTTACGCAGAATCTGAAGGCACACACCTTAGCGAACGCTAATGGACACAGGATAAATTCATCCCAAGGGCAACTCTCTTTAAATCAAAGCAGTTGCCTCCATAATGCCTTTCATCCTGTAAAATTACTCTGACAGCTTTACTGTGAAAACATTGTTCATACTAGAGAATATAAGTCACGATGCTCTTCATTTTTTGTTGAATATTTGCTAAGGAATCTATTTTGCACAAACTTTTTTCAGGCTTGTTTGCAATCGCCAAGAAGTATTTCTTGAAGAAATAAAACATTTTTACTTAATATGTCATATTAGATCAAATTACTTTAAGGTAAAGAGTAAACAATACGGTTCTTTGTGCTGCCATCAGCCCTCAGGCAATGATGATCTGACATCTTCACTTCATACGGTGCCTGCATCGTCTATGCTGTACCTGCTCAGGACAGGTATCGTATTTTGGTATCCCTGAGGCACTACTCACAATCTGGTCCAAAATGAGCAATAAGTCTATGATAAGCTCTCAGAAGTGCCAGGCACTTACTTCTTGCTTACACATCAAATAATTCCAGGATAACACTAGGCACAGTTATTGTGAAATGGCTGTTCTTGAAGAGCTCTGTTTTGCATGTCCCCTTAGAGTTTGCTGCCTCTAGACAGCGGCAGTATACAAGCACCAAATCAGATCTGTGCTGCTCATCTGCTCCTGGTTTTGAATGAGAGCTGGATGCTGAGAACAGCTCAGGATTTAGTTTTGTATATAACAATCAAATATTGCACAACGGATGAGTTCATTTCACATAACGAAACATCAAATAAATATTTTTACCCATAGTATCTTTTCTTCATAACCTTCCATCATCCTTCCATCATCCAGTTTGAAATGGAAAAAGAAAAGGAGGGACAACATTTATTTGAATATTTGCTACCCGTGGACCACTCCTTGTTGAACTCTGTCAGAGGAGCCCTTCAACAACGTCAGATTTTTCCTTCTTTTAGTCCAATTCCCCTTCTTTTTTGCCAGTTTCATTTCTCCTAGAACTAACCTCTAGATTCTTAAAGCCACTCACATGACTGTCTCAGCAAATGAACCACCACAGCTTTCAAAAGCAGTGAGCTGAATGCCAGGCAGGGAGCTTGCTCTGCCCCTTCACACTGAAATTCAGGAGGAGCACCGCAGCTGGGGGTAGTGAACGAGCTGTCTCTGTGCCGGATCCCTCCTACTACCTTCACCGAATCACCCTGCCCTTAGCAAAACTTATTACTCGCTCGCTGCTTGTTTCCTGTTAGCTAATCTGTGTCTGCTAGTTAATTTTCCCAAGCACTCTGCAGGAAATGCTATCTTACCTGCACCTTACAGAAAGCTGTAATCGTGCCATACTTGCAGAAGGCCTGACACGAGTCAAAACAACAGAAACACAAGCCAACACCAGAGCCCACACAGAAAAATAAGAAAATGCCTACGGGGACGATCTTTCCCAACATACTTCCACTCCAATTTCAAAATAGCGCTCACATTCTTCGTTGCAGTTCACTGGACATTCCCTTATCTCTTGGACATTATTTCCTGTGTGTTCTGCAGCATACTTACAGACGTGTCCATTTATTCTGAAGCTAGTGCTCAAAATAACCAAAGAGGTGGGGATTTTTAATTATTATTTTTTTAAAAGCATAATTTTAGCTGAAGCAAGCCAGGACCAGTGTCCGGGTAGGCTGCTGAA
>NW_010408616.1:5801-19312 GCF_000710305.1 Buceros rhinoceros silvestris | reverse complement strand
TGCTGAACCTGTGTTTTGGGCTGTCTTTCTACACTATGACACTTCTGAGCTAACTGCTGGTTAGTCTGTGTCGTGAGTAGACCAGCTTGTTTTCTGCATGTTCTCTGTCTATTTTTCAATTTTCCCCAAGTAGGTATCTTCTATGATGTTAGTTTATGTCTTGCTTGCTTCCAGCACCGTGTTCTGCTTCCACCTGGATTGCTTCCCACCGAGGATACCGGATTATTGTCACACACTATTAGCTGTGGTTCGCCAGTCCCCCAGCGTTTTGCTATCTGTTAGATGACAGTGCTTATATCCAAGAGTATTTGTGTTCATTTTTCCAATAAGATACAGGACAACTTTAACCAAATGTCCAAACTAAGATTATTTTTTGGATGGAAATGTATTCTCACAGCTGATTGCAGTCATTATGGCACAGAAGCACAAAAATGCCTTTGAGCAGGTATTTACAAGCATAAACCACAAATATTTACCTAGAAGTCTGGTCTGCTTACAGTGATGCTGTCAGTCATCTTCTGATAGCCCGTCTCTTACCTTCTCTACATTCTGACATCATTTTTCTCTCTGGGGCTGTCCAGATGGGTTAGATAGATGTCTCCAAAGATAAGCATGCGGCAGGCATTACTTCTTCCTCAGTGGCTTGTCAAGAAACTACTGCTGTAAAGCTAAAAAAGTCCGGAAGATTTCTCTCATCTTAACTCATAATATCTATCTTTGAGTTTGAACCAGTTAGGAAAGCAGACTGTTCCCACAGACTCACCTTGCACATCAGGGTCTGTGTCACATCTCTCCCTCTCTCCGTTTCCCAGCCCATAAGCTCTTCAATTTTTATGTTTCACACACACATTGTAAGTCATCTCAAAATGGGGCGAGTTCATTAATGCTGATACTCAGAAAAAGTCACACTGGATGTCTTTGTTTATTCTCACACTACGAAAGCAACACAGTAATTAGCACAGACAGTAAATTCAAAGCTTCTTTAAAGAGAGGTCTCAAAACTGGAAGAAAATATTGACAAATAGCTCACTATATGCACCGAGAAACTTCTCCCAGAAGTTTCTGTAACATAAAAAGACCTCTGTGACATTGGAAATCCCATGAAACTACATCCTGGGACATACACTTTTGAAATATTTTTGGAAGTATTGTTCCAGAAACACTTTCTTTTTTTCTTAAGTCCTGTGAAAGTCCATGTAGCTTGCTTATTTGCTCCTTGCTTATTTGCTCCTTTAGTAGAAGTCATAAAAAAAAAAATCTCACATTACCACCCATCTTCCTTGATTGACACAAAATGAGTCCGTGTTAAAAAAAAAAATCACAATACAAGTAGGAAATGGGGGAAGGGTGAGGGCCAGACAAAAAAGAAAAAAACGTGAGATGCATTGCAGTAGCATGGAAAGAAGGTTACTTGCCACGTGTTATATGTACATCTTCGTCAAAATATTTCAAATTTATTGGCTGTCTGCAATGGTTTCATTAAATCCAAATTTACCAGGCTATCAGCATTCTCACTTTCTCTGCTACCTCCATAATCATTTTATCCTTTCTTTTAATCAGGAATGTTCTACACTTACTACAGATTAAAAATAACAATGGAAGAGAAAAAACACTGTAGACAATTCTAGATTATTCAGTGTTGAAGACAATACTAGACGATTCAGGAGAAAAGAGATCTGCAGCTAGGACCTACCAAATTTAAAATGGCCTAGCTGATCTTTTGAGATCACATTCATTCTGACTTCTCCAAACTTCTTCAGTATTCAGAAAGTTCAGCGAACATTGTCCGACTTGGGTAGACAGGTGTCTAGTCTGAACAAGAAGTGCAGAAGGTAAATCTGAGCAAAAGCAAAAGAGAGACTCAATTAAGCATTTCAATTAAAAGAATTAAAATGAGTATTATATAAAGTCATCTGTGCAATTACAAACGCTCCTCTGTCACTTCTTGTTAATGTGCATAAAGGCAGCTAACGGAGGTGCGGAAACACAGACTTTCAAAGTAACAGCCAGGTAAACGGCAGGCTCTTGTGCGAGACACAAGCTGTGGCAGAGAGCCAAGTAAATACTTGAGTGATTTAAAGACAAGTAAGAGGAAAGACAGGACTGGGAAATTAAACACTCTGAAATAAAAAGATTTGTTTCATTATTTTTGTTTCATACCTTATTTCTATTTCATTATCGGGTATTTTGTAACAAAGACATGTAGCAAAAACAGGCTGTTTGAACTCTACCAGAAAAGCTCACGAAACATATTGCTGGAGCCTCATAAACACATACGATATGTTTACTGCCTACGATGAAACAGAATAGCCAAAAAAGGATGGTGAAGGAGGAGGAGGAGGAGGAGGGAGAGCTTGTAAACCACCATGCTGAAACAGCCCACGCTGTGATATTCCCAAAATACCTGGAATTCTCAGAGGATGTAAACAATTGAATCACAACAGAAGAAAACCAGTATCAGATTCCTTCAGCCCAAGAAAAAAAACCCAACCCTTTGACGTGTCTCACAAATATCACAATTTCACAACAGCTAATTATATAATCTCTGTTCATGTGTACACTGCCAAAAACAAAAGTCCCTGTCAAAAAAAAAAAAAAAAAAGGGGGCCTACTATCACTGTTGTTTATTCAGTTTGTTTTTAAAAGGGATAAGGTGTTAGCGATACAAATGCTGGCACAGCAAGAATAACTCGTTTTTCCCGTATCAAGCTTAGGCTGACTGAGGTGACTTCTGAGTGCTCTTCCACTCCTAATATCGGCACAAAATATTTGCACATCCTCTTTCTGCCTTACAGCAAGTGTTATTTCCTATTCTTAGTAAGTTAGGAAATATCAGAGAAAGATGAAACTCCATGCAACAATTATTTAGCAAGAAGCTCTGCCTGTCATCTTCTCCTAAGATCTGCTCTAGAGTTTATGAAATTCTGGGTTAGTTTTTATTCAAGACAAGAAAAACTTGTTAGCTAAACATTGCCAGTTCCTAGAGCAAAATCAGTCCATCAAGCCTGCCTGATGAACAAAAATTCAGGGTTTTTTTCCTTCAGACAAACGTGTACTGAGAAAGATATCAACCTCATTTCAATTTTCAGACATCCCAGTTTTATTTTCAGTTTGCTGATGGTCAGAAAGTGGCCCCACCCTGATCGATGGAGGGGTGAAGTTTCTGACAGATTTTAGCCCCTCCTCCAGCACACTGTCCTTTTATGTGGAAGAGACCAACCACTAACAAAAATACAGATTTACAAAGAAATTTTTCTAAGAAAAGCAATTAATCTGTTCTTTTTCTTCCCTTCTACTGCAACAAGAACATAATTTAAAGACAGATGATGATGGCAAAGAAAATAAGACCAGCCTGTCTTCCACTGTCTCTGATTCAGAAAATCCTTTGTGCCTTGCCGTTGGAACATTAGCTTTAAAAAATACCTACCAACGTCTATACTTTCTCACTACTGCTCACAAATAGCTCACCTTCTTAAATCATAAACCTTTAATGTCAGACTTACTTACACTTCCTTCTCGCTGGAAATACTATCTTTCACCTGCCACTATAATATTAGGACAGTGAGAGCACCAAATACCGGCCCTGAGGAAACCGAGCTGCAACCAAACCCTCAGCTTTGGGGAATTTGGGGCGAGATGGGGAGTTCAGTCTTCACTCCGTTTTGTTTGCATGAGGAACACAAGCAGGGGGAGAAAAGAGAAGTTCCAAAGCGAGGTGGGAAGAGCTTTTCTCTGCTGTTTCCACAGTAGCCTCTGCTCTGTTCCGAGGGAGAACAGGAGGTAGAAGAAGTGTTTTTGAGAAAGGCTGGTTTTGATACACGCACGTCCTAGCCCAGCGCTGGGAAGCTGAGCAGGATGAAAATGCACATATTCTTTGTACAACCATCCAGCTCTCTGAAGATCATGCATCTTTATTTACCTATTTTAAAGAGTTTTATGCTTTCATTAATATTCAAATTCATTAAGAAAAAATTTATCTTTTTTTTTTGCATGATCTATAATAGTTAAACTGTGAAAAGCCGGTTTTATAAATTATCTATACCAATCTTCTAAACATTTTAAAATTGCTTATTGATCAAAAAAAAGCTCAAAAGGAAAAGCAAAAACCAAAATCAAATAGATTACCTATCTTGAATCCAAGCAAATCCCCAGTTAAACTACTGCCGACACTACTTTTTACGCAGTGTTTATCAATAGTTTACGCATGGGAAGTAAGTTTTGTTTAACTGCAACACTAGATATATTTAACGCCTTTATTTGATTACACCATGAACGATCAGGAGCAGTCTTTCCAAGACTGACAGATTAAGACTACTGGGCCCCAAAAAAGCTGTAACTGAAGTTGATCTAAGCGAGAACCCATAAACACTCCTAACTGCTGCTTTCTGCTTTTGCCGCCGCTTGGCCTGCAAAGCGGCGCTGCTCGCAGCTTCCCGAGCCAGTTTCGCTTTCTGGTTCCTGTATAATTACCAAGGCCCAGCAACTGGGCAGAGTTGTGAAATCCATAACTGAAGGCCTGAATATAACATTCTTTGCCAGCTAAGTGAAATCTAAGCTACACCAGTGAAGCCATGATTTCGCTTATGTTGTCTCTGGGCGATCTCTTTGAAGACGGATTTTCTGGAGATCAGATAAGGCATTTTGATGCAGCCCACTGCTTGTCCCTGAAGCTAAGAAATACTCCGGGAGCAGAAAACAGCGCCAGCCCCCCACCCCCCAGCTTCAATTTAACATTGAAATCTTTTGTATCAGTGCATGCCTTCTTACCTTTAGATTGTTTGGATTAAAAGACTGGTCCTTTGTGGACAGTCCCATTAATATCTCGGATTTCATTTTGTGCATCAGAGGTATTGAGCTCCTTGTCACCCGTCTGACTGTGTATCTGAAGTGCCACAGCAGCGAGCACTTTCTTACTGAAAGTAGAAAAGTACAGTGACAGATAAATATTACCCGAATTCTCATCTAAGGAATACTTTAAAGATTCAGCAGAACTCTTTCAGTCAGTTGCCTCAGGTTCTTCTAAATTGATAAGCTGGTTTCCCAGCTCTTGTCACGATACATTGGATGATCTGAAGTCTGCGCTGAACTAAAGCATACATGACACTGACTTCCACGTCCCGCAGGACCAACGAACCTTGCTCTGGGGCAGTGGAGGGGTTGCAGAAGTGCGCAGATATTTGAAGTTCTGTCCAGTCCAAGTGCTGAGAGCACATCTCTCCCTCTGCCTGGCCCTGGCTGCTCTTTCAGCTTGTTGATATCTTCCAGTTGACAAGATAGGACTTGAACATGTTGTATGGAACAAAATGGTCCATTAGATAGCCCTCCCTAAAACCCTTCCCTAATATACTTTTCAGCAATCCTTTCGGTGGGATGCATGTTATGTCTCTGCTTTGGCTTACAGTTTAACCACCCATTTCCAGCTACCTGTCGTATACAGTTGCTAGTATCTCCTCCTGAGAGCCACTGCTGTTGCTTTATGGCCATTTCTGCATCATTCTTGGAGTAATTTGAACATCTTAATTTATGGCAGACATACTATATTCCTAGTGCAGAGGTCTGTGTTGTCTGTCTCCTAAGCCGAGGACAAGCACTCTCCCTTTTTTTCACCGGATGTCTCCTAACCATTCTACCCTTCAGGGAAACACGTGCTTTGACTAACCCAGCTCTGCCCAGCACACAGGTTCTGGATGAACAATGCAAACGCGTGTGGGAGGGAAGAGGGAGAAAGAAAAGTAGATTGTGAAGTAAGAAGTGGTGATGAGTCAGAGTGCTGCAGGTGAAAGCAAGGTGCTGGTAATAATCTCAGCAGAGAAAGCACGAATGCTGGAACAATGTGCTTGCTATACCCAACTCCATCTAGGTGTCAGGTTGCTGTGCTCGACACCCGGCTCCACAGGCATTTGGGACGTCCCAAGGGGTGTTCCAAAGGCGCAATGATACACAGGACCGTCAGCGTGTGTGTAGGTGTATATAGGCACAGGTACCGGAGGCACAGGAACTTGAGTGCGTACACATGTATGAAGCTGCAAAACAGTTGTCATTTTTAGATGGAAGTGTTACCAGGCTAAGAGGATCCTTTATATCTCCCATGTCTACGTAACAAAGAACACGTTTTGTGCTCCATGTTATACAAAAATCCTTTGATCACATACTTGTTTTAAGAAACTCATACTGCCCAGCTCAGTAAGATTAATGTTCACATTTGCTGCTAAAATTAATGTTGATAGCATTTAAAGGGTCACTTCTTGGAAACTTTAAGCTCTAAGACCCAGAGAAAATACATATCTAGCAAGAGACCCAGTAACTTAGATTTATAGCTTGACCTTGAATTATTGGAGAATTTAACATTCCAGATTTATGATTCTCCTTCCTGGAGACTCTGGTTGTAAAAATGAGGTTGGACTTGAAGATGCAAGTTCACTTCTGGTTTTCTTAACAACATGATGGTGTCCTTGAGCTGTAGGAACCTTGTAACAATTCAACATAAGCCAGACAAGCTTTCAAGTAGTCTGTGTGCTCCCTTCATTGTCTTACAGATAAAGGCTTTAAATTGAAGATGAGGTATGTACTTCCTTCTGTCCACAGCTGCACAGAGACACTGAGCAAAAAATCCTAGCTTTTATTAGCAGGCTTTCTTGAGATTATGAAATTTTTTTTTTCCATATCCTACTTTTAAAAGTACCTTTTCTCTTCCCAGATTTGTAGCCTACAAAACCTTTCCACTATAGTATATCAGAGTTTTCAAAATTATATCAAACAAAATAGCCATCCTTAGCTATGAAAAGATATTCAGAGGTAAATGCTTTAAAACCTTATGGCCTTACTCCTGCATAATATGCAAAACAGACAGTCCTTCAATCAATAAAATCTGCTACAGTAAGATTTCACTACAGAAAACTTAAATAAAGCTGCTGTTCATTTGACAGCTCAAACTGATAGCGCAGACCTGCTTATAATGAATTACATCTTCTATTCAGGAGTCAAAGACAAATCCTACCTATATGTTACTGGATTGTTTTCTGTTAGAGTTTTGTACCTCTCATTTATCTTATTTATAAAAGTACCGGGAATTGGAGCACATGATGAAAAAGCAGAGAATAAGAAAACTAAGTTTGTCAATCCTGACACCCCACCAAAAAATCTAAAAGGTATTGTATCGTTACTGCTGTGTTCAACTACCTGGTGGGTGGCCAGAGAGGAGACAGAGTCAAACACTTCTCAGAGGTGCAAAATGGTGAGTAACAACAGACACCAACTGCGTTGAGCAAAATTATGACCCTATATTAAGAACCAAAATTTCACAAGGACAGTCAGTCATCCAGTGGCATGAGCTGCCCCGAGCGACCGCGGAGCATCCACCCTCAGAGTCAAAACTCAACTAGGAAAAGCTGTGAGCAACTCACATCGAAGTGAGCCCTGCCCAAAGCAAGGGGTGCAGGCAGTGACGTCCTGAGAGCTTTCCTAGCCCTGGCTGTTCTGTAACTCTGTAAACATGAACCAAAAGAGTTTCACCAAGACCTTGGGGAAGGGGGTGGGGAGTTGGTTTTTGAAATTTGGTGTGGGGTTTTGGGGGGTTGGTTTTTTTTGGTTTGTTTTGTTTTCAACAGCTTCAAAAATTGAAAGATTAGTTTACAGTTACTTTATCTTGCTCAGTTTCCAGGAGTAAAATAAAAACCTCAGATTTTATTTTATTTTTTCTTCAAAGGTTTGCTGGCAATGGATTTCAAATTATCAGAGGTTCTATTTCTTATTCAGGGCCACTGACTAACCATAAGAAAAATGTATTGAGGCATTAGTAGGTATTTGTTTGAAATACCCGCTACTGAAATTAAAACAGTTCTTCAAGCAGAATTCCTAACAAGAAGGGTTTGTGACAGGGAATCTACAAGATTTACTTTGAAGACAAAATGTGTGTTTAAGAGACCCACGAACCTTCAAAAGAACACCTCCTTCAAAAGGCCCCGCCTCACAGCTATGAGGGATTTTCAGAAGTTAACGTATTTACAAAAAGTGGAAAGACTTGCAAACTCCACAAGGCAATTACTGGAAACAGTGGAGTAGTATTGAATAAAACGGGCCTGGTTTTCCTTGTTTTTTCAAAGAAATCCTTTAATTCTTTCATTTACACTAAAACTACAGGTCAAATCCCATAGTCCTTACTACAAAAAAAATAGTCCAATGAGGTGAAGGGCAGAAAGAAAAGGAGCTCGACAATACAATCCATATGAAATGAAATGTGCGTTTACAAAGCACCCAATAAACACTAGAGATCTATCACAGTGTATCTGAGCTGACGCTCATGTAATTATCTGTATGTACACAGACACATATATGCAGGAGTAGACACACACGCTTCATTCCACAGAGAGCTACGGAGATTAAAACGCCTACCTCTCATTTTTAGTCATAACACAGGGGAACCTACAAACTCTTTGGTGTCACCAGCTAATAGTTCCCTGAGACAGTGCTCTAGAGCGTCTTGTTGCTGCATGTTTCAAATGAACTTTGTGAACATATCAAAGCTGTTTTTCAGGAAGAGAGGGGTAGAAAAGATGCAAGATACAGATAAGCAGTAGAGTTTAGTTAGGCATTTCAAAGTGATCATTGCATTTATTTTTATTTTTTCTTTTAAAACCATTCCCCCCACCATGCTTTATGCACGAATGCTTCTGCCTTCTGCATCCCACCTTCGTGTTTCACCTTATCTCTAGAACTAGCCCTAAGATACTGCAGGAAGATGAAGAGAGACTTCAAAATTATTTTTGTGGCACAGAGTATGACCAGCAGAGCTTTTCATCAACTTGTGTGTGCACATGCACACGTGAGGACACGTACACACCAACCACCACACTTCCACTGAGGATTCTTCCCTGGTCTGTAGCTGCCAGTAAGGACTAAATAAAATTCCACATGGCAAAACACGGCAGAAATCAAGGTTCCGTAGCTGCAGATATCTACACTGCTGAGTAAGAAGATTACAGACAGAAGTACCTCCTAATTACTCTCCGCATTATTAACAAGTTCGCTCTGAAACGCTAGGACTCTGAAGTGCCTTTAATTCTTGTGGGCACTAGGATGGTGAATTCTGAGGATGGTTATGAAGCAGTAACTGAATCCAGCTTTTAATATCTAGAGTTTATAGATTTGCGTGGAGAGCAACTGAAAGCTGACAGCAGTTTGCAGCATCGCAGGGCAGAATGGCAGGGGTCAGCAGGGACCTCTGGAGACCATCTAGTCCAACAGCCCTGCTAAAGCAGGTTCACCTAGAGCAGGTCGCACAGGATTGTGTCCAGGCCCGTTTTCTCCAGAGAAGGAGACACCACAGTCTCTCTGGGCAGCCTGCACCTCACCTTCTACTAAAACTCTGAGCATTAGGAGTCGGTATAATCACTGCAGTGCAATGTTTCAGGCACTTCCCAAACTTAAACTTCCCTTTGCTCCGATTTTGAAGTCTGACACTTGAAGGTTTCTGTGCAGAGGCTGTGATTTAGTAGCATTACTGAAAACCATAGGCCAGAAAACATTTAACTGAGGTCTTGGTGATTTCACAGGAAGAAACGCAGCCTCTCAGGCCTCTCCATTTTCTCACATGGATATTACTGCAAGCTAGAGAACACTAGATCTAGGAAACGTTTAGAGACTAGATGTATGCAGCAGTTTTCCCACTTTACATACCTTGAACAAATGCTAGAAATTAAAATTCACTCATTAAGGTAACATGGGCGTACTGCTTGTTCCCCACTGCTGCCTGCAGCTGTTAGACAACTTGAAAGACATCATGCAGTACAGGAAAGGACTCGATCACCTCTGCACTTGTCTCTGCACATCTCTCCAGACCAGGACACAGAAGGGCTATCCATACACTGTGTCGTCCCGTCATGCCATAGCATTCACAGTTCCTGCCGCTGGGGACTGAGGACACCTCTTTGCTGCACCACTAATCTGCTCCTTCAGAGGTCAAGCAAACTTCTGGTAGACAGACAGGAACTAAACCACCTTCATCCTGAAATGCTCATATCACGTTCCTGCAGAGAACCCTGAAGGCTGCCCTTGCAAAACTATTTTTCAGGTCTGTTTTCTAAAATAAACACAGATTCTTTGACAAGGGAGTGTGCTAAGGTGTTATTACAGTTTGTGAGCCAATAACAGCACAACATACATCTAGCCATAGGCATAAGTATATTTTCACATAAACCTTGAGTTTGCGGTAACAAGCCTATCAGACACTGTCTGTGGAGGGGGAAGGTTCCCATAACCAAGTCATCCCTTCACATTTTTAACCTCCAAACTTCAAAACAGCAAAATTTTGTAAAGAGGAACTGAAAGTTACTGTAAAGCGTGAGGTTTCTGAACTTACCGCCAGCTCCCCTCCCACCCCTTAATTCACATACCTATTGACACAACTTTCTATGCTGTAGAGCCTTGTTATTTCTTCAGTAACATTACTGCTGTAATAAGCATTTCACATACGGCAGAACTGTAAAAACAGACATGTGAGAGTCAGAAGAAAACATTGATATCAAAGATATTACAATGAGAGAAGGTACTTTATACTGGGAAACTACGGGGAAATGATAGAGCTCTACCTGTAACGCCTCAAAGCAGCCCGCAGTGTAATGACACACACTCCTGTGTTTTGTCCAGAGGACCAGTAGCAGGCACGTTATGGAAAATATAGCAACCTGTTGCTATAGAGTCAACACTCTAAGTTGTTTGTGCAACACTCGAAAAGCTTGACGCTGTTACACAACGTAGTTATTGATGTGCACAGGTGAGCGCTTCCCACCCCACCTTGCTGCAGCTCACAAGCAGAAAGCCTTGTCTTTCCATCACAGTTTCTATCGCTCTCCTTCCCAGGTGAGATTCATACCACCGCGGCTGGAGGAGGAAGCGAAAGGGCTGGCAGTGCTACGTGTGCAGGTGCTGCAGAAGCCTGTCTGAAAGTCCTACTGAACACGGGGCGCTGGACAACCCGCGCTGAGACGGAGCTGATGGCACCTAGAAAGCGCAGGCGCTGGTCTCTCTTCCACCACAGGTCATTTCGTAGAGCCAGAGTTGGTTTTGTTCTGAAGGCAAGGAGGAGTCAAGTGGCCAGAAAGAGGTTGAAAAATGATAATTTCTGTATTTTGGCATAAAGTATTCACCCCTACCTAGAACCAGGGGAGAAGGGAAACCTACAAACACTTTTGCCGTTTAGAGGAGGATCTCAGGTGTCGTAGAAGGAAAAGATCCGGTAGAGCATACTGACAGAACAAAAGCTATTACTGGTTAGGCCTTTATGAAAGGATTTCAATTCATTTAATTTAATTTCAAGAGAGCAAATATTGTTAGACTTATCAAGTGTTACCTTGGTTTTTTAATGTATCTTTTGAGGTTTTTCAAAGTAATGATTTTTTTCTTTTGAGAGACTTCTTTTATAGCCTGTGCCGTACTCTGTGAGAGAAGGTTTAATGCACGCTGCTTCTGCTGTTACCCATAGTTTCAAAAAAAGAGCAATCCAAATATTCACCACATCCTCAGACGGAAACAGAGAATACTTTCATGCATTCAGAGCAGTCTAATTCCAATTCTTTCTCGAGAAAGTGAACTTCCCAGGCATTTATTTCAAAGATAAATTAGGCAGCTGCACAGAATAACCAAATTGATAATAATTTGTCTGTATTGTCGCTGCCAGCAACTCCTGTCTGACCATATATTTACCAGACAAAAAAAATCCATAATAAACATAAAATGGAACTTTACTAACATACTAACATTAAAAATATAAATAATTAAGGGGAAAAAAGTCATCGGTCTTGTTCCTGTGAGCAGTGATCAGACTTTCCCCTTTAAAATGCTGTGTGATGGCAGAAATCTCATGGCTCTCCGCAGGGCCAGAAAATTCTCCCTGTAGGCAGCTGTTAAGGGTCGAGGGACCGAGGCAATAATAACTATAACAACTCCTCGAGTTCCTTAACGATCCCCTTTGTCTTGCTAGAGACAAAAGGGGTTTAAGGGGAAAAAAGAAAATTCACACCTCGGGCTGCATCCGGGAAACTGAAACAAATTTTTAATAAACAACAAAACCACACAACTGTACACTGCTATACATATGCACAAACCGAGAAAGGGAAAAAAACCGAAGAAGAGAGGACTTAGGTAACCAAAGCTCTTAACAGTCTGGTTCCAGGTCAGTGCTCTGGGCAGGCACCCAGCGGGAAGGTGGGAGTGAAGACTCTGCAGCTGCAGACAGAGAGAGTAAAGTTCTTTCCGCAGCGAGACGGAGAAGGGGGGGAAGAAAACCCCACGTGCCAAGGGAAAAAAAACTGCAAGGAAACTCCCCGTACAAAAAACCAGCTGGAATTGAGTTTCAGACGAAAACTCACGGCTGCAGCAGTAGCAGTGGCAGCTCAAAGTCCGTAATCCTCAGCGGTCTGGGGGTGCAGGCCCTCAGCTCTCGGCCTAGTCTCGGCCTGGTCTCGGCCTAGCCGGGCCAGCAGAGCCGCAGGAGGGCTCCCTCCGTGCAGCGTCCGGAGTCCGAGGGAGAAGACACTCCCCGGGCTGCTGCTTTTAAAGGCTCCCGACGTAACGTTGCGTTCACCTGACTCCCTTAACCAATTAAAGGCGGAGTTATTGCACTGCATGGAATAATTCTATTTGTCCATTTCCCAAACAAGGAAGTTTCAGCTCAAACCAGAACAGTAGCCAAGGAACTTCCCAAATCTTCCTACTGTACAATGCTTTGCTCCTCTTTGTTCTTGGCATCTCCCAGGCAAAGCTTGACCCCTAAAACGTCTGTTTTACACAATAACCACAGGAATAGAGCCGACACCTCCTCCGAGGAGCTATGCAGCAGACACAGGAGGAGCTCTTCCAAGGTGGCCCCTGCTCCACGATCCACCGTTAAAAGCACATTTCCTGCCAGAAATGCGCCTTTTCAGTCTACCGCACTTCCAGAACAACAATACCCAGCAGCTGTGCCTGTCCCTGGGTCTCTGCTCCTGTTACGGTCCACACAAAGTTACAGTCCTGTTACAGTCCGCACAAAGGATGGAGCTCAAACAGCCCTGGGCCAAAAGCGAAGCTCCGAGCTGCGCCTCGCCCTTGCCCTGAACGGTGTCCTGTGGCCCAGCTCCTCTGCAGCTGGCTCCCGCCAGCTCTGTCCTCCTGCCCCAGTCCCGCTTCGCCAGACCAGGCCCATGACCCCACGCCAAAACCGCCCTGGGCCAAAAGCGAAGCTCCGAGCTGCGCCTCGCCCTTGCCCTGAACGGTGTCCTGTGGCCCAGCTCCTCTGCAGCTGGCTCCCGCCAGCTCTGTCCTCCTGCCCCAGTCCCGCTTCGCCAGACCAGGCCCATGACCCCACGCCTCGCTCCCCCCCCTCCTCCCTTCCTCCCCGCGGGGCGAGCCCAGCAGCTCGCTGCCTAAGGAGCAACAGGCCTGCGGGGGGCACAGGGAGAGCAGGGGGGTCTCTGCTGGGCCCCAGGCTTTGCTGTGAGGCTGGTCTCTCCTGGTTCAGCCAAGAGCAGGTAATA
>NW_010408616.1:0-5629 GCF_000710305.1 Buceros rhinoceros silvestris | reverse complement strand
TTCACATCCCGCCGCGATGGCTCCCGTTAGCGCACCAGGCTTCTCGCCTGCGCCCAGCGACGCTTCTTGGCCAGCTGGGAGCATTAGCTAGCTCAAACTCTCTGATCGCGGTCCCCATGTCCCCCTTCCCGTGTTCCGCCACTTGCACCCTGAAGAGCACTATACGCATAAAGCAATGCTTTAAAAACGGTAGTAGCAGAGCAGAAACACGGACTAGTTGATGATGCATCACGTCATTGCCCCAAATATTCACCAGAGGAGGCTTACAGAAAGTAACCTGATGCAATTTTTGGGGTGGCAGCCCTGGGAGCGAAAGGAAACCCCCCGGGAAGGCCTTGGGCGCACGGCCCTGCCGGCTGCAGCAGCCCGTTCCTGCCGGTGGGAGTAGGCAGAGCCTGCTGCCAGAGCAGCACCTCCTGCCGGCGCAGCATCATCTCCTGCCTGCTGCCGGCACACGAGCTGGCATCTTCCACCATGCTCCACACACAGCAGCATACACCAACCACCTTTTGAAGAAGCTGACACTAGAGGCCAGGACACATCTCACACGTCAGAGCTGTGCTTAGTTTAGCCAGGCTCTGAAATCAGTTGCAAGTGAAGTGTTTGAAAGAAAACCAAACCAATGGTGAATTTTGACTTTTTTCCTAAGAGTGTAAGAGGAACAAACGCTTTACACAGAACATGCAGAGACCCTTATCAGCAGGATTACCTCCTGCAAAGCAAAACTCAGACCCCTGTGAGTTACCGAAGGACGGGGTGGGGGGCGAGGAAGAAGTGTGCTTACTGCTTGCAGACTTGACAAGAAAGTCCTTCCTGCCTCTGAGATGAGGAACCGCCTGACATGCAAGTCTTGCTACTCCCGCAGCCACCTTTGGAGCAACAGAGAACAGAGATACAAGAGAGATGAAGTGGTGAACAGGCTAAAATAAGTTCATGTTCTGATTTTTTTAATGAAGGGAGGGTAAGTTCTTTATTATTACTAAACCAAAAATCCTAGAAAGTACCAGAAAGTGAAAAAATAGATTTTAAAATCTCAATGCACAAACACGTGCTTGTGTACACATTTCTCATTTGAGGAACACCAATTTAAAAGCAGGTCTCACAAAATAAGGAGAACACCACTCCTGTCATCTCCACAGTTGCATCAGGAATACTCTCAGGAAATTTTACAGGGACTAGCTTAGCTAAGGCAGCATTCACTCTGGCCTTACAGACAGATTGCCAGTATTTGCCTTTTTTCCACAGGTTTTGTCTTTTTTTTTTATTTTCTCCTATTTCTGTATTCTGATTTCACTAGAAGAAAGGAAATTCTTTGTATTCCTTTTATTCACTACCAGTTTTAGCTGGTGTCGCTCAGAGCTGAAATGAAATACAATAAAATGACTGAGCAGAAAGCTGCTATTTTGTCAAAGGTCAGCAAATTGGTTAAGCGGCCTTAAGCTCTATCCCAAGCAGCAGCACAGCAGCACCGTACAGAGCTGGACTGCGGATGCAGCTCCTCAACGCTGCAGAAGCTGAGCTACTTTCTTTGTGGTATCTCTGTTGATTTTGGTAATTCTAATTTGAGACAGCACTGAAATTTTCTGACGTACCACACTTGGTTTTTTTCAAGTGAATGTTGAGCTGTGAGGTGGTTGCAGGTTGTTGTTAGCCTGCACAGTTCGAAACACCCTTAGGTGACTCCTGCCTGCACACAGGCACCAGTAAGGCTGCAGTCTCCTTCTGGGGAAGGCACCAATGCTAGAAATAAATCAGAGGACGCAGCAAGGGAAGAGACATGGTCTTTGTGCAGAAGGGCAGGAAAGAAGATAGCGAATAGCTGCGCTGGGAAAAGAAAGAAAGCAGAAACATTCATTGAAGTCAAACATTGTGCGCTGGGTCTGCCTGGGATGGAGTTAATCGCTTCATATCAGCCTACGTGTTGTGGGCCTGTGTCTAAAATTTTGTTGATAGCACAGGGATGTTTTAGGTGTTGCTGAACAGTGTCAAGACTTTCTCTGTTCCTGCCTCTGTGTACCCCCTCGCAGGGCTCCAGGGAGCAGGCTGGGGTGAGACAGCGCCAGGACACCAACCCGGACTGGTCAAACCGCTACTACACACTATGTAACGCCAGGCTCGGCAATGAAACGGGGGATTTGGTCTCTCCAAAGCAGCCACTTCTCAGAGGCTGACTGGGCATGGTCTGCTTGTGGGAGGTGATGAGTGATTGCATCTGCACCACTTCACCCCACCCCACCTCTTCCCCTCTACTTTTTAAACTGGTTTCATCTTGCCCACAAGTCTTCTCACTTTTGGTCTTTTGATTCTCTCCCCCTTAGCAATGCCAGGGATTGAGCAAGCTGCTGGCTAGAGGCTTACTTGCTGCATGGGGTGAACACACCATACACTGAAAATAGGAAACAGTCACAATCACAACCACTCTGAAGGTCAAGGTATAAATTAACCTGGAAGTTTAAGAGACTACGGCCCTTTATTTTTCCTGGCCTTTTCCCCCCTTCTTTTTTGTTATTATTTACTTTACCTGAATTATTTCTTTCTCTGAATGCTAAACCAACGGCACTTGCAAACATAATTACTCATAGCTAGACACAGGCCAAATACAGGAAAAAAAGTGAGTTGCTTTACAGGTACGTGTTCAATATAGGGTAGGCAGACCGCGCCTCCAGCTGAAGCTGCGGCTGTGCTGACAGCAGTCAAAAGGCTCACCCAGACAGCATGGCAGCAACCTGCCTTTGGCAATTTTTTAACATTTATTCGTCTTTGCTTTCCTATTTGTTTCCACGTTTTTAGGCCTCTGGGCAAAGTTCAGGCTGCTGAGGTCAACTGCACTGATGTCAACAGAGCGAGAAAATGCTGTAGCAGGAACCCCAGCTTGGAGATCACAATTACAAGTTCAGTACAAAGTCCATAAGTATTTTTATTTATTACTACTATTATTATTTAATATAAGCAAACATGGTTGTTGAATCCAGAAAGAAAAGGACGTGATTTTGAGAAACATGTGATGGATTTAATTGCCTACGTTTTAATTTATGCACAAAGATGTTTTGACGTTAATGCTGGCAGAAGCTCATCTCAGGATGACGGATCTTACCCTGTTTGAAAGTGCTCCATTTTCATCAGAAAAGCAGTCCCCATCGTGATGTCGGAGGCTATGCAGGTGTGCACCCTGCTTTTCCTTACTTAGGTCTTTCTAGAGCAACAAAACAAAAGGCACCCACCGACACACAAAAGCCTCCACACCAGCTGCCCTGCCTGACATGCTGCTGATTTTAACCATTTACCATTGAATCAGAGTTGCTGCCTTGAAGCTGCAGCCTCAGCAAAGCGTACTACTTAGCAGTCATAGCAGCTTGTTGAGAAAGAATTTTATTTTTTATAATTAAAAAAGGTGATTAAGAAATGTGCGTGCTTTGGGAAATACAGAGACAGTGCACGAGAGACCTTCAACTTAAACACATTTCAGCGGAAACTCTGCCTGCTGCCCTCCTACACACGGGGGAACCTGTGCACACTTAAACCATAATAAAAGGATACCACAACACAGCCTTTACCGTTCCGTGGTAGACTGAGAAGCTGTTGTGTTCACGTTGGGCAAGGCTCGATCTGAGGAACAGCAAGCATATTTTCTCCAAATAAAATAATCTGAACTGCCTGGGGTGAATTTATCCACTGGCCTGGACCCTCAGCTGCGCAGTCTCCATCTAAACTAGACGAGCCTGATTTAGAGTGGTTCTGCTGGCTGAGCTGTGGATGAGCAGGGGAAGCTCGGCAGGGTCTCCCATCCCTTGCAAGACTCTTCACTGCCTTGCTCCACGGCATTGCTTTGCAGGAGCGAGAATGCCGGAACTGAGCCCATTTTTCCCCTTCTGTCAGTGGGGATAGCCAGAAAGAGCTCAGGAAATTTGGAGAGCCGAGATAGCTGGATGAAATGCTGAGAAGAAAAGGGAGAAGTCTTAAAAAAAAAAACCAAAACCAAACCCCAAATTTCTCCCTGCCCCCTCTCCCTCTGGGAATACCTCTCCTCCCCGCCACCCCCCATCACCAGTCACCACATCAGCTTCTCTAGATGAGCCTGGAGCTGATTCAAAGAGAGAGCCGGCAACTCTGGCACAGGGGAGTTTCGTACCAGCTTGTGTGATGAAGTAGCAGTCTGTCTGGTCAGCTGGTGCCTTAACCCACTTGATTTTGATGAAGTACCCATGAAGCGGGATACACAGAGGTGTCATGTCATTGTATGAGATCATTGCTGTCATCGTCAGGCAAGCTTTAAGATTAGTTCCCAGTTGCAGTACTTTCTGTGGAGTCTAACAACATCTGCATAAGCACCGGCCAAAGCAAATAATCATCTTCTCCCCTGCAGAGGCATACCAGTGCCTGCCTGATGCCGTGAGGAATGCCAGGGTGCCATGCCACCGCACCAGATACGAACTAAATACAAGGGAAATTATAAAGTGAGACTCTTTTAATTCAGAAGAACATTGAAGCATGTGAACTGTGACATCTGCAGCTCAAGTGCTCCGCTTCAGAAATAAATTAATTTTTTTAACAATGAAAGAGCTTTGTAATGTGTTCAAGGGTAGATTTCTTTCCATTAAAGTTCATCGTAGAGAACTATTTTCTGTGAAATATTAAAATCGAATGATTGTAAATATCAAAATTCAGATCATTACTGAGACCCACGTGACATAATTACAGCATTGAGAACTGCTCTGTAAAATCAAAGTTTGACCCCTGATGCTTTTAGGCAAGCCCAGGAACTCTGACATGGTTTAGTCTGCTATCCGTTTCGTAACATTTCTCGTAGCAATGAGAGCTGCTTGACAAGACCCTTTGCCTGGAATATGCTTCTGATGTCTGAGACAAGCCTGGCATTTCCACTTCCTATTTAATTTTTAAGTAACTACTGCTTTAAAGTTCTGAGCCCAAGTTTCCTGCCCCAAGTAAACCAAATCTCTTCAGTTTTTACTTTCATTTTCCACTTCTGCTTTTTTTTTTTCTCCAGTCAGATCATTTGGAGCTGAGTCCCCGTGGCACATCAGGCTTCCTAACCCCACAGTTTCCACATTTTCTGTACAATTGATCATCACTTCCTCCTCTATGTCTAAACAAAATAAACTTCAAGGCTATGCATTAAAATCTGAACACAGTGCCTCATCTGCTCTCTTGCAGCTAGGGCAGACCTCTGATTTCAGTGCTAGAGATAAGGAGGCGTCTTGCACAGCTTCTGGGTGAAGAAAGAAACGCTGTCAGAAAAAGGCATTTTTCTGAGAGGGAGCCTGGGTGGAGTTTGACGCTGTGATATCAAACATCAGAAAACAAAACAACTTCCTTTTCAAAGCCTCGGTGCTACTGTCATTCAGAGCACAGCTGAAGACAGTAACGGGGCAAGAGGTTTATTCCTCATTTCCCTCAAACCCGCAGCGATTTGGGGGAAAAAACCCCGAAGTTCGTATCTACTGCACATTTCCTCATAAGGACCAGAGACCAGCCTTGCAGTGAGCAAATAGTGTGGCACAGCTGCCCTAGGAAGCCCCAAAAAGAAAGAGTCCTACAGCAAGGGCCATTAGCAGAGAGCACCAAGTAATTTTTATATATAGTTACATATAAAATATATACAATATATATT